>NC_068357.1:11725801-11865801 GCF_020536995.1 Dreissena polymorpha
ACGAAGCGTCCCGTTGAGGTTTTTTGGTTGTCTAGCGCCGCATGAATAGCCTGTCTTGGATCGTGTATGATACCCTTTACATGGAAGGCAAGTTATTGAGACCGTAGGTACTCGACGGGGATGAACTTTCTTTTCTTTCGTGGAACAAACATGGCCTTACCAGTGACACAAGAAAAGTCTTGACATTTTAAATATTAAAAACTGTCTGAAATTTGTTTTGTTTAGGAATCATTGTACGATCCTTACAGTAACATACATTTAAACGGATACATTTCACATACTGTGTACCCTATATTAAAGAATAAAAGAGTCAGTAGAAAAAGTGGATGAAATGTGTTGTACAATATAAGGAACAATTAAAAGATGGTTTACGAATACATGTTATTAATCAAAGCGCTGAAGGCACTGAAGTTGTTCGCCAGTGCATAATCTTAGATAAAATTCAGTTTTCAAACTTATTTTATAGCTTTTTATATCGCAAGTTTGAAATTAACACAAACCATTTAAATGTATTAAGAGTGTGTCTTAAAGCACAGGTCGAGATGTTTGTGCACTGTTTATGCGCATATTTATGTTATAGAAATAACTTTGACAAAATAACAACAATATGTCTCTTGTTTCACAGTTGGTTGCTGCACTGGCAACCATCCTTAGAATTTTGGTTGCCTTGCTAAAGAATAACAAGCCTATCATCATGTACATGTTATATTATGTGTATCGAATACTTTATCTATTTTGTTAAAATTTTTGAACAACAATTTTGCCCACATGACATAATTTAAATTAATGTCGTCGCACAAGCTGTTATAAACACTAGACTGGCCAATATCGTCGCACAAGCTCTTAAACCTATTGTTTACATACAGGCTGTCTGCTGCAGTGCACCAGTGAAGTATAAACAGGCAGTGGTTATCGTTCCTAGCGTAGTTTACTTGCAGTTATCGTTCCTAGCGTAGCTAAAGCAGACTGACTTGCAAAACTGCCTCTCTAAATTAGTGGTGGGCTAACGCTTCTATACAATCATCAGACTTCAAATAGACCATTTGTTTTGTTTTTTTAAACCTGGAACGATATCTATGTATGCGGAGCCTATATTTTGGGAGAAGATTCATATATCTGCAACAGCCTGAATGTCGATTTATTTTATATTCTATAAAATGGCTTGTTTCTGTACCACAGCCTAGATAGTGATTTTATCTGCGGCAATTTAAACAGTACAATCGGTCAGAATAGTAATGACATTTTACCATAACATCACACGTTTCGTGAGGTATAAAGGTCTAATGTCGGAGGCCTTTCAAATGTAACAGACGCCCAAGTATGGAAACAGAACTTCACCGATTCTGTATCTGACCTTCATCAACGACCTAATTAAAGAACTGACGGATGGTGGGTACGGATTGTGTATGTTTAATATGAACATTTGTGCAGCGACCGCTGCGGACGATATGATTCTAATATCATAATCCCGTCAAGGGCTAGAATGCATGTTCATTTGTGACAAGTACTCCAAGCAGTGGCGGTTCGAGTATAACTCCGACCAGTCTGACGTGAACACTCTGTGGTCTTGTCGTGAAATAAAGCGGTTTATGGGAACGAATCAACTAATTGAAGTTAAGGTGTTCAACCGCCTAGGTCTTATATGCGACGAGTCACTTTCCACAGCCAAACCATTGAAAGACACTAGCAACAAACTGAGATGAACGTTCCTGAACATACTGAATATTGGGTTACATCCAGGAAGTTAAAACCCAGTTACACTTAAAACGTTATACCAATCAGTGCGTTTACCTAAAGAACTCTATGGATGTGAACTTTGGAATACGTGTAGGTAAACGGACATTACAAGATTTTAGGTAGCCCACAGGTTTTGCGTTAAGCACATACAGTAATTGAAACTGTCTACCAGAACTGACCTTTCACGATCAACGCTAGATGTTGATTCTCTCGAAACAGGTATTGACGCAAGGAAGCTAACATTTTGAGACAGATATGCAGACTTTCTTGTTTATACTTTGCCAAGCACGTGTTGCTAAATAGACTTACGCGTTTTCTTAACATTGATTATGAATGCAAAGGTTCTATCCCAAATATATTTAGGTTACTTCACAATTGCAATCTAAATGAGTATCTAAATATGTATTTGAGCAGTAGGACATTCGTTTTAAAAATGCAATGGAAAAGCATCCTCCGGAAACACGTGACAAAACCGTCCAAAGAAGCCATGTACTCGGTTATATGTACTCAAAGACCAGGCTTGCCGAAGGACGGTAACCTGCATGTGCCTTATGCAATCTAGAAGACCCATCCAGAGTGGCTGCCCTTTGTGAGTTCAGTAAATATAGCGATAGGGCGTATGGTATCAAGATCATACGTGGAAAAGTGTCACAAGTGCTCAAGACGGTGTAACAATATTGTTAAACATTTATTTTTCTTCTGCCCGTATAATGATCCGCACAATGCACTCATTATTGTACTCATCATTGAAACTTGCGGGATAGACTTCTACTAACAATTGTGCAGATAACCTCTTTAACAACAAGCAGATGTATCAGTGTGTCAAACGTTCCACAATGCAAGCTCGTCAAGTTTTGCATTGCTAAAAACGTTATATCGTGGGGTAAAGGGATACTTTTAACACATAATAGTATTGCTCGGGCACTTTGATCCAAATTATTAATCAAAATATATTATAGAATGCCGTAACTTGAATACCTGTACTTAATTGTATTCAATGCCTTTAAATAATAGTTCAAACTCAAATGTTTATTGATTTACTTTGTTTATATTGTCAATGTTAACTGTGTTTAACACTTACGACGTGTACGATATTGGGCTATGTATACATATTATGCCTATGCTTTTTTTATTAATTATTGTAATTTTTGTCTGACTATTTATTTAGTTCTTCATGAATTTGGTGGACAAAATGTTAAATAAAAACAGAACAGACAGAATAGTTTATTTCGACTTAAGCATGTATACAGCTCATCGTCATAAACATGCATATGCAATAACAGCATGTGTTTCAATTAAATACAAAACATACATAATTTCGAAGAAATATCAATTTAGAAAGGAATGAAACACAACATGTTTAAGTGAGGATGTCACAAGGATGGGTTAAATACACAGTGAGCACATAATGCAACAACGTAGTTTGATAATTACAACACGTATAACATTATTCTAAGATTATTGTCTTTGTGAAAAATATATAATTAATCCTACATATATAAGACATTTTCTCGCATGTTCAAGCATTTTAAACAAAACATAGCTAGTTTTCTTAACACTATTGTATTTGAAGTATTAAGTAGTCGATAAACTTGAACATATTTTGGCGAGATCTATAATACTTTGGAATTAGTAAATTCCTAACATCGGTATATTAAGGACATTTAATAACAAAGTGATATTCATCTTCGGTATTATTTAGGTTGCATAAAACACGTTTGCGTTGATCTCTGACAATGTTCTGGTGTTTACCCGTTTCAATAATTAATTTGTGAGACGAAAAACGTAATTAAGCAAAAATGTTCCTATGTTTTTTATTTTCAACAATATCAAGATACGCAGATCTTTCTATTATTGGTTTTAATTCCTTATATACAATCATTGAACTAGATGATGAGACACTTACATTGCAGTTAGTGATATACTGGTCTCGCAATCTGATTTTAAGTAACGGGATTAGTTGATTAGAGTTCACAGATTCGGGAAATAGCCATACATCGTTTAAACCGGTTTGGTTGAGAATGTCCCGTACTTTCGATGACCGATGTGTTATATTTGCGTTCAATTTCTAATCTTTGTGGAATAAGTAAAAGTAAATGTTTGCGACTTATTTACGATCGTAACGAGCGTAATCGGTAATAATGATTGGTACTCAGTTATTGATTACTTTTAAACCAAAATGTTTTCTTTCCCATATTAAATCATTTGCAATATGTCCCTTAAATGAGTGCAGTGATCATGCTCGCTTGCACTTTTCGGTTAACCATGGTTTTCACGGTGCGAATCAAAACGTGACTGCCTATAGGTAAAAGCTTAAAGATGTCAAACAAGATTAGTTATGAAACATAGTCCGATTATATTTATCTTGAAATGTCATCCAAAATATTCGTTGACATGGTCTTATCAGGTAATTTGCATCAAGCAAATCAAAACGTGACTGCCTATAGGTAAAAACTTAAAGATGTCAAACAAGATTAGTTATGAAACACAGTCCGATTATACTTATCTTAAAAAGCCATCCAAAATATCCGTTGACATGGTCAAATAAGATAATTTGTTTCTAGCCTGACCGCTTCATTTAATCGAAACATAACAGAGTCGGTCAACCGACATATTTATAATCGAAACTTGAAACTTGAAACTTTATATTTGATTAAACGCCTATTTCTATAAAACAATGTTCAATGGCGTTGTACAATGACATATGATACAACACAACACTTAATAACAATACTAACACTAATAAAACTTATTTCAGCAACTGGCGATGTTAAATAAAAGATCGTCAGGATAATTAAAACAAAATTGAACTTATATGACTAGAACAAATAACCTTTTCTAATAGATAATAATTACTTAAAATCAATTGTCTATGACTTAGATATAAAACGAAATTTTATTAAAGGATACATAAAATATATTATATTAAAGATATTATACGATATTATATAAAAGGATATATACAAAATATTACATTAAAAATATTATACAATATGTACATTATTATTATTATATCTAAAACTCATAAAAAAAGTATTTATAATTTAAAAGCTGAAGATGTAATCAGAGTCATGTTTTGTGCATAGACATACTAATATATTTTACATTCTCGATTAGAATAGTTCGTAGAAGTCTCTAAAATACCACGTGTTCAGTTTCCGTTTAAAAATATCGATTGTTTTAGAGTTTCTAATGTCCAGGGGACCGTTTCTTAAAACTACGTACGTTTAAAAATCATGCGTAGGTGCAAAACTTTCAGTTAGTAGCGTTTCTTTAAACTTCGTAAAGTTACGTTTTCCGTATTTTTGCACGTAAAGTTACGTGTGCTCAAAGGCTCACGTAACTCAGTAATCTAGCTTTAATATGGCGGCGTTTGCACCGATATTTCGGAGAACCGAACGTAGACTACGAAATCTACGAGCGCAACATCATTTTTGTTAATTTAAACCTTTATCTATATTAAAATCTTGGTAGGGCATGGGAAGATACTGTAACGGAAATCCTGCGTTAATTGTGCAGGATCTATTGTGTACGATTGTGGATTGGAGTTTTGCTAAAAGAGGAAATTTTACATGTTCGAATCGATTGTTGTTATGATTTGTTCGATTTTCCTTTTGACAATTCATTCAACTTTCGTTTTGAACAAGGCTTTATCCTTTACAAGACGCCAAGTTGAATTCAACGAATGTGACGTTTGCTGAGTGATAGAATTGATTCATTGTAAACATGGGTAAAAGTATACTTTTTTCTGTAAGAATTATGTGTTAGAATTGTATAATCTTTGTTTTTGTAAATAGTTGCATTTATATTATACTGCTGTGTCAATGAATGACAATTATACAGTAGTCTGTGCTAATATTAATTCAATTAGTTTTAGCACAGATTACTGTATAATTGTCATTCATTGACACAGCAGTAGAATATAAATGCAACTTTTTACAAAAACGTAAATAACTGTATGCAATTTTAATTGATATGTCAACAGCGCTTCTTATAAATGTGTATACGGTTGTCACTTTATTGTTGAATATGGCACATTTACAGTTTAAGCAGAAGTTCTGCATCAAGATCCATTTCTTTGGAAATAATATCATGCATATATCATTTTGTCAAAACTGCGCAAAATAAAATATACTGTAGAGACTGTGAGATACAACCTGTCGACATGTAAGCTCAGCTGAGTTAGATTGGTCTTTGTCAGCTCTGATACCTCTTGAAAGTTCCCTGGGTACTCTTATGTATACTACAATATACCCTGGGCACAGAAAATATACTTAAACATACCCAGGAATACTTAGGCTAAATCTGCTGTTGTTGGCTCTAATGTTTCTGTTTACATTCTGTAAAATGGCCTCCGCGATGAAATTATCGAAACTCGTACTCAAAAAAGCATATTGAGTTAGGTTTTGTTCAAAGAGGTTTTTGTTTCGTATTCGGAAGTGCGTTTGATGACATCAGATTTTAGGCAGGAATAAAACTCTGTACCCAGGGTACATTGAAGTGTACTTAAGAGTACCCCGGGTACTTTTAAGTAGTACGGGGCCAACAATGCCCAATCAAGCTTCAGTTGTTTAAGCGCTGCAATTATTAACTGGAAGTAAAGGTCAAGGCTCACACACTTGGCTAACTTTGAATGGTTATTATAACAACTAAAACTTTAGTAATCTGAATATTAATAATAGCTTATTTTAAAGTAGGTTTAAAAAGTTTTCACTGTTGAAGTAAATTTACTGAAAACATGTATTGAAATGTACACAATATGTCATTTTATACAAAAACTGTCAAAACACTATGACTTTAAACCAATCAAATTTGTTTTTGGTATTTTACAGTTGCAAGATGCTCAAAGTTGTATTTTTGGCGAGGCTGTTTTCGGAGAGAGAAAACCAGAGCTATTGTCATAGCCAGCTAGTTGTCCAACGTCCGCCCGTCCGCTGTTGGCAATGTGCTAAAACCGTAACATTTGGCTTTAAAATCAAAGTGCTTCCACTTTCAACTTTGAAACTTCATATGTAGATGCCCTGTGATGCGTTCTTAACGCCACACCCATTTTGGGTCACTAGGTTATAGGTCAATGTAACTGGGACCTCTACAAAAATATAAACTTCTGACAAGCTTTCACAACCCAGCGTGGCACCAGATATGCGGTGCTCTTGTTTATTATCAGATTTCATCGGTAATCAATCATATTAATATCATATTGATGGCAAAACTTTGTTGTTGCTGTATGCTTTACAATAATTTTTTCTGAGTTTTTAGGTTTTTTATAAAGAAATTTTAGAACACAACCCATGGGGACAATACAAATTCATTTCATTTTGTTTGATATATGGTATCATCAACATTCAAAATCTTTAATTTTATTATTATAAATGCAGTTGCCATGAAGAAGAAGTGTCAAATTTTAACTAAGGTCATTGTTAATCTTTACTGTCTGAACTATTTTAGTTTCCTATAAACCATATGGACACATTAAATGCAGTTTGATTGATATGTTCAAATAAAATTGTTATGTCATAAGAAGTTATTTAGAACCTTTTTTCGTTATAGGTGGTCACAGATTGACAGAAAACTATCAACAATCAATTGTTTTCCAATATCTTTGAACACATTTCTTTAAACTCTATACTGTGTTTTTGTACATACTGTACTGTCCATTTATACCATTTAAAATTTTATAATAATGATGTAAACATTGCAAAACCCACTTTATTTTATCTTATATTGTGAAAAACAATTCTGCAAATTTTCTCATTTTTTTACATTCATTTATTTTATACAATTTTTTGTTGAGAAATATTAGAATAAGGTATACTGTCTTTATTATTATAAGTCAATGTATTTTTTAATGTTTTAAATCCATTAACTTGTACAAATAAGTAAGAAACATAAAATAGACAATGTTTGTGTTGTGTAAAGCATTTACTACCATTGCAATCAAATAATTTAAATAATACAATTTTGTTTCTTCACTTTTAACACCATAGTTATGCATAATATTCACATTAAGTTATTTGTCAAAAACATAACTTTTAAGAAATATAAATTCAAAAGAAGTTGTTTGTTTTGCACAAAATAAAGCTTTTTGCGGACATGTATGGTAACAGTGTATGTGTTCAAAACTCAATTGAAAAAAAAATTATTAAAGATTTGAACTGAAAAAAACAACATATTTAACATATTCTCATAATTATGTATCTTTCCAAAACACATGAAAAAACATTTGAATAGCACAATTTTTATTGATTTAAAAAAAATGTAATAGAAATTTAATATCAAGTATATGGACACATATTTTTAATAGCATAATTATTAGGAACTTGCAAGAATAAATTGTGTCATCCTGACATGATTCAACCAATAAAATTTAACTTCATAAAAATAGGAACATTTAAAAATGGTTTGCTTTTTCCCTGTGTTTTGTTCATATGTACATTAAGCCAGATGTGTTAAACTTTTCCATGAATTTAAATTGATGCATTAGTTTCCATTAGTGAATGGCATTATGTTTAAGTATATTATGAGTGACTGAACTTTTTCACATATATGTCAGTCATTGTGTTGGTAAAGCATGTAAAGTGATTCAGGTTTACACAAGTGCCCGCTTGTCATACCAATTACCCCATACCAATGACCCAGGATGGATCCCAATTTCTCAAATTTTGTATTTAGAACTAATCACAACTGGTACATACCCTGACATATATTTTACCAATCCATGCATTTTTTTAAATATTGAACACAAAATATAATATAATAATATATGTGAAGAAGCATACTTTATGATAATTGCAAATGCCTATTGTCTCAAACTAATAGAAGCATTCATGGACAATGTTAATTTATCACAGAAAAAAGATTCTCATTTTAAATGAATTTATGAGTAAAAATCTGTTGTTGTTTTTTTTAATATTTTGCACACAAGTATAAATATCAACATGGTGAAAACATGATGTTGTTTACTATAAAATTATCTAGAAGTGCGACAAGTGAATACAAGCTACAGAGTTTGTTAATTCTTCTAAAATCATACTGTACTACTGTACATTATAATTGATCAGTAAATGAAATTTTAAAAAATACTACCTTATTTACAGAGGAAATTGCCGATGTTCATCTCACTATAGGACATTCCATTTGTAATTCAGTGCTGCACTAAACATAATGAAAGATACCCTTCCAGTAAATTGAATTCTTGTCAGGGAAACTCCTTGATTATGTTTCTGTAAATTCAGATGTGTAAGCTACAATACACATGCCTGTCTTCTTAGTATTATCCATCCATTTTTTTCCAGTTTGCTCCAGCAATTCCAGTTTGAGATATATCTGACTAACTTTCGTAAAAGATTTGTTTCAGTAAGAATCATCTCTTCTGTTTTAACAAAGAGCATATCCAGCACAAAAAAGAATGGACACACTTAATTTTAAAAGAATCAAGAGATTGGACTTGTTTTATCAGTTGACCCCTTTTTTCATCGCAATTTCGCAAAAAAAGGAAAGAACTGTGCTCTTTATAAAGTACTTCTTAAGGATAAATGTATAAATATTTAGTCTACCGAAAGTTTGTTAGAGAAAGCAAATTAAATCTACTTTATGAATTTCTTCAAATGTTCTCTATAAGGTCCGCGCAATTACCAGACTTCGGTTTAGAGATTATTCAAACATAGCAACTAAGTTTTACGCTACGTTTGGTTTATAGAAACGCACTTCAGAAAAGCGTACGTATCTTTATACGTACGTACATTTTCGTCCGTAAAGTTACGCATTGTACTAGAAACGGCCCCCAGGACATTCGGCAACCAATTAAATTGCATACCCGGCCAATCGATGCCTAATAAAAACCCAGACGGCGTGAAATAAATATAACCATTTACATAAACTCTAAACCTTAAAAAATGTCCCTCATCCCTCTAATAGTGATGTGCGCCCCTAAATGATTTGATACAGACGGAAAATCAAATGTCATCCCGACCGAGGTAGATTTTAGGTACGTAGACTATACTTTGTATTTAATATACGATGACAGACGAAAGAGAGTATTTATTTTTTTAAACACGCAATATCTTGGAAGCACACATTTAGAAATATGTTGACATAAATTCAGATCTTCTTGCTCAGTGACATAAGTATGCAGCTGACAACATAGAGACAATAATACTTCTGACATGACGAAAGAAATGCTATACATGAAACAAGGCTTCGCATCAGCCTACTAGCTCTCATAGCTATTGAAATCGGTAACAATGCATTCAAGAGAAACGCATTTCATGCTATTTTGACTTAAAACTAAATACAAGTGTTTCAACAAAAAGAGTATTGTTAAAGCTTATAAATTCTAGTAAACAAAATAAATAAATAAGAAATATCATTAAAAATATTAATGTGTGACATCACATATGGCCTGACCCAACGCCTCTTTCTGTTACAAACTTCACATCTTTTACGCCCCTTACCACCCTACTCTCTGAAACTTGACGTACTTTATGGAAGGCCCCCAGCAGGACGTCTCCACTCATACACAGACCTGTCATGTGTGGGATTCACGGATTTATCAGAGATGGTGCATTCACACTTCAATATCGTTGACAGGCCTTAGTGCAAATAAGGTACACATTTCATGATGATAGTTGGTTGTAAATTAATATTAAATGTCAATTGCGAATTTTCAATAAATTAAAAATAATCATTTAAATTATGGAACACAACTAAAATGACAACATCAATTATTTACCAAAAGGCAAAGACGCGATTTAAGGCTTTGCTATACAGTATTCCAGAAGCACAAACTTAACTTCAAAGTCGCTTAAGAAACGTTTTCGAACAGTTTATTTAGTACTAACAAAATCAGTTCAAACATATAATATATAAAGCGATGCTCTAATTTCATCTGTAAAAATAATGTTATCTGTGCTTTGTACTTCTAAAAATGATTGGATTGACTTATTAATTGATTTTTACATATACCATCTATATTTACATCTCTTTATATACTTGTAAATATAAAGTAATATGTAAGAGTTTTGTCTACATATTGACTATATTGTATTGGGCAGCAATAAAGGTATTAAGCTACCTCAATAATATTGCGTTTAGTCATTAAATTGTAACTTATTCAGAAAATGTGTTACGTATAACATTTTAATTGTTGTTTTATTCAATGGCAACAACACGTTACCATTTGCTATTGAAATAAAATAGTGTGATATTGACACAATATTTTGCGTTAATTTGCATTAAAGATTTGTCTTAATGTAGGTTAAGAATTCTCGCTTTAGGTAATAAACGTCGACTTTGAGTTAAAATTATGTTAGGATAAGGAGCAGTTTTTATTAAAACTTATAGAAATAAAGAGTTGCATTTAAAATAATGCGGAAGCTATCTATTTGAAAACAAAATAAGCTGTTACATATACATATACAATAGAAAAGAAGCAACTTGGAAAGCTTTTTGTGATTTGTTATCTTAATGAACAGTATTGCTATTAAAAGCATAAACAAATTGTTATTTAATTGGAAAAATAGTGATTACAAACAAGATTGTGAGATCATTCTAAATTCACATATATAGTACATCATTATCGGATCTAAATAAATAAACACAGATTTTATAAGAAAATGTGGGCCCATAGGATACAGACATTCATTCACATTCGCTGGTGTATAATTAGTTACACTTATGGTGTATGAGATATACACCATCAGTAATGTCATACCATACGAGACCGAGAGCAAAGCTCGAGTATGGTATGAGAGTACTGTGAAGGTATATCCCATACATTATCCAATTCTTACTGCTTAACAATTTTATCTCACCCGACTACTGAATTACTCGGGATGTATGGAAATTAGGTTACGCATGCGCAATTAATTTCTTTCTATATTACATATAAATTAGTTGAAGTTCGATATCAATTTTTACCATGATCAAGCAATGACCCACTATATCATCATTCATCATTGGAAAGATAAATGCATACTCATTTGAAAAAAGGATGTCATTAAATTCTATACGTTGTAACTCAAAATATTCACCGTAGAATAGGCACACCGGTTTTGACAGCTGTGCAGGCGACCATTTTTGGCTCAAATAGTATGACCTACTTTCGAAGCCGGAAACCATCAACAGAACAAGTAGAGCACACAAATGGCTTTTTTTCTTATTGCTTACAAATATACCTTAAAAATTGATACGAAACCATTTCATTTGCAATGTTTTTTACAAATCCTATGCAGCATGCATTCAACAATGTGTGCTAAGTATCAAACTGACTGCATGTAACCCTAAAAACAGGAGTTCTGGTTTGGGGTTATGTGACCATTACTCGGGATGTATGGAAAATACAACATCGTCACGTGACCGCTGTAAGCCAATCGGATTTGGTCATTTTTGTAGGTGGTAAGATGATAAAGCTTACTAAGTATTTATGTTGAAATCTGCACTAACAAACACAGGAGCGCAGTGATTTTCAATATATGTAACAAGGACATAAATCTAGCAGAAATACGTTCAAAATTACTTTAGTCACGACTTTAGCAATCAACCAAAGATAATTGTATAAGACATGTGCTTCTGAACATAAATCAAAATATCCTGATTTCACGGTTTACTTAATTATTCAAATGTTTTAAGTTTTACCACCGTAACATTTTATTTCAGTCTTCACTTAAAAACTAATCTATAGACGGTAAGATAGACACAAAATGAAAATCTACCGTAGAAAGCCCGCTAGAAGTGGAGTCATAAACAATGACCCTCTAAGTAAGCCTTAAATAAAGAATATGCATATTTGTGAGTGATCGGTAAGTGAATCAAAAACGTATCGATCAAGCGAAGTCGTTTGCGCTCGACCGCCTAATAATGTACATGTGTATATCGCTCTATACTGAACTATCCTCGAGGCGTTGACATAGTTTACCAACTATCGATACGCAATCTTCTTAGTTCAGTCAATAACATATGATATTGACATCAACATCTTTAAGAAAGAAAAATAACGACTCCAACTTTTTAAACATGGGATAATCCCACTTAAAAGTATTAAAAAATTCCCCATTTAATAAGCGGAAAATTAGTTTTCCGGCCGGTGATTAGCTTTAGAAAAGACAATTATTTTAAGGGTCATCATTTTGCAATAATTAAGTAGGTTTTTAAATAAATTGATGTAATATGTGTTATTAAGCTGGCAATTTTGTAGGACGCTCGTGATGTTTGTTTTTAAATGTTCCACCATCGAAATATTTCGAACCAGTTAGCGGGATTAAGTACAAAATTAAACGGTCTTTATAATAATGCTCGATTGGTAGAAATATAACATAATACAGCTGATTATGCCTAAACTACATTATAGCAATGAAGCTCCGTTGATGAAATACAATACGGGCATAAATAAGCTACCCGATATATGGTGAGATACCCATGTATATAATTTGGACCAACATTTAAATATGATAATAATAAAAAATATCTAACAACCAGGTGAATGTAAACGATGTCCGTTAAAGGATTACTGCCTAAACATTCACATTGGAATAATGTGTTTTTCTTGATGCCATGTTTATTACGTACAGAC
The DNA here is from genome assembly GCF_020536995.1 of Dreissena polymorpha. Classification (NCBI taxonomy): domain Eukaryota; kingdom Metazoa; phylum Mollusca; class Bivalvia; order Myida; family Dreissenidae; genus Dreissena; species Dreissena polymorpha. The sequence goes on from NC_068357.1 coordinate 11,739,108, forward strand.
GCATTGGCGAAGTCAAATGATACGAAAAATATCGCCACATACATTTCACATTACAGCGCATTGACATTCAATTGCATATATCATAGAACGCAAAGCACACATTATTAATCATACTGTGTTATTACTATTTGCATGGTGTGAAAGTGTTCACAGCGAATTATAATCACGTTCTAAGTGCAAACTAAGCGTTCATAGAGCAATCTTATAAACGTCTAAAATGTTTAATTTCTACCTTTTTTGCCACGTTGCAAAAGTAAACATGATGAAATTGGCTTAAGCTTATTGCAATAATTAATATAGTGCTGTTTCATACCGCATGTTGTGCTAGTTTTGCACTAGGCTATATGTACCCAGAATTTTCGCTCGGATATGATACGTCATGTAAAACTAATTTCCCGGAGTTTAAATATTTCAAGCGTAGTTACCTGTATTACAGTTTATAAAAATGGGAAAAATGTACACTAAGTGTTCACAGTGAATTCAAACAGCGCATTATGTTTGCTTACGGTGCATCTTGCACAACGCGTCAGCGAATTATACATATACATTAACCGGTTTACTTTGCGTTTTGAAAGTTTATTGTTTGGTAACTCGTAGTGCGTAGAGTGACGAGTCATAGTGCATATAGCTCGAGTTCTCAACGCGTACTTTGTTTGCCGATTCAACATAATTTCAATGAAATAACGTCATTTAGTTAACATGTTCACACTTTCTTGGGGGAAGGTGTTTAACCACTTATGCATGTACATTTATGTATGCTGCTGGAAACTGTCCAAAATAAATAGGAGGTAAGGTACGGTGGGTTCGCCTCTTTCAACTGTATTTGCCTCTTTAACGACTAAACCTTTCCAGAATAAAGTAGGTTTTAATAGTGTACAAACCTATGCCAGGAACGGACAACTATTCTACTTGGGACTGAGAATGTCATTGAATTTCATAACATAAGTTAAGTTTCAGATCTGAGGCTCAGATTTGTAGTCTCGTGTCTTAAACAGGAAACTCAGTTTAATCGCGCGCTACATTGTGACACTTCTTTTTAATGAGAGAAGGTGAGGTGGCCCTATCCTTAACGCACATTAAATGAGCGACGCAGTGCGCTTTCAGACATGCGTGTTAAATTTTAAAAAACTGATACTGTCATATATTTTCAATAATTTTGCGATATAAATCATTCGGTACGTAATACGTTAGGGCAATCGTGGTTACACATTTACACTAAAGGGCGACAATGTGATAGTGCGACAGTACGACGGCGACAACGCGATAGTACGATGTCGACAATGCGATTGTACGATGGCGACAATGCGACAACGCGATAGTACAATGTCGGCAATGCGATAGCACGACGGCGACAGTGCGACAATTCGATAGTGCGTTAATACAATGACGACAGTGCGACAATACGATGTCGACAGTGCGATAGTACGATGGCGAAAATGCGATAGTGCGATAATACGATGACGACAATGCGACAATACGATGGCGACAGTGCGATAGGACGATCGCGACAATGCGATTATACGATGACAACAGTACGACAACGCAACAGTACGAAGGCGACACTGCGATAGCACGATGGCGACAATGCGATGATACGATGGCAACAGTACGATATGACTATCGCATTGTCGTCATCATACTATCGCGTTTTCGCATTGTCGCCATCGTACTCTCGCATTTTCGCAATCGTACTATCTCGTTGTCGCATTGTCGCCTGTGTACTATCGCATTGTCGCCATCGTATTATCGCATTGTCGCCATCGTACTATCGCACTATCGCATTATCGCCCTCTGGATTTCAATATGTAACCACGATTGCCCTAACGGTATTCCGTATTCTGAAATAGTAACATTATTTCATTAAAGAACATTTGCCTAACAAATACTGGCAAATATAATGGTTTATTAAATCGGAAACCTATTTCGGATCTCTAGCAAGTCATTGCATTTGACAGTTCGGTAATGACATGGTGGAAAGAAAACGAACAAAAAAGCGCATAGCAAACACAGCAGTAGTTCCGCCAATATCAGTGAAGAAGTCAGAAAACACACTTTAAATTATTATGTAATGGCTTCGCTCTGTGAAAAGGGGGTTTAATGCATGTGCCAAAAATGTCATCCCATATCAGCCTGTGCAGTCCGCACAGGCTACTAAAAGACGGCACTTTCCGCCTTAACTTGATGTTTGCGAAAAAGAAACTTCACAGGCTAATCTAAGAGGACACTTAACGCACATGCATTAATTTCACCGACCACGTCCCATATAATTGTGTAAATTAAGCCTGTCAAGGGACAATATAGGAATGTATAATACATCACCAAAATACTATCGTTTGAGGTCATTATTGACGATGCTGCTTCAGCAAAGCAGCTCGTCTAAGTTATCATACGAACGCATTATTTACAATGGCGACCTATGTAAAAGACCGAGCCAGTCCGATTGAGTTAGCTAAATTTTCTCAATCGGCATACCTCGCTGATAATCATTGATAAAGGTAAAGGCAGCTTGGTTCCCGTCCTCTTTGAAACTTATCGAGAGGTTAGAGACAGGAACCAGGCACGAAACTGCCAATCAATCAACACGGCGGAAGTACGGGTTGGAATTTGTCCGCCCACATTATGCCAGCATGTAAACAACAATGGCCGCGCCCATGAGAAAATGTTGACACTCTTTTCAAAACTTTCTTACAACATAAATCGGCTTGTTTGGGTATTGAGAAACTGTCATTTAGGATATATGAGTTATTTATTCACTAAATCTCCGCTAATGACAACAATGGATCGAAATCGAAGGATATATTCGATGCAAATGAAGGACTTTCTGGATGCCAACTTGACATTGCTAAACTGGCATTTTTAGTTATCAATTTAAGTCGCATTTGCTTTTTACGTTTTATTCGAGCATTTTGTAACTTATTGAATGACTATGATACCCGATATCAACATATCATATGGAATTTGCTGATCAAGCTGTCCTGAAAGTCAACATTGATTACAAACTCTTTAATGGTTTGTATTCTTTCTTCTTTCTATTTTAGTACTTGATATTATTTTTAAGTTAAATGAAGTGGTGTCACAGTAAAAGAGACATTAAAGCAATAGTGGCCGGTTTGGATCAAGATCAGCATGCGGTCGCTTGAAAGCTGATTGCTTAAAAGCGGTTTTCTGACAATAACAAAAAGTTTAATTGGAAACTGATAAGAAGTTGCGCCTTTCCTGTGACCTGCCTCAATAATAGAATTGTCAATAATCAAATGATTTTATTTCGAACCTTAATCAAGTGTTTTTTCTGGTCTTTGAGATCAATGACTCCAGCACTTTGATGTTGATAATTGAATATCGCTTAAGGGGCTGCTAGGGGGCACAAGAGATGTTGCACCTTCCAGTATCTCTCATGAACCGACTCAATAAAACCGAGTCGGCAATATTTGACTCAATTTTTTATTTGGTTGCTCTCGAAGGATCGACAATTGTCAAAATCTTCCTTAAAGCCTAGTGAGAGAGTGTCGACTTTGATTGCAGGAGGTTGCGCTGCGGGTTTGATCCCTAGAAGCGAAATTGAAAACTAACCAACGTTGTTATTTAAAAGGCTTCTAAACCTGATAAACTAAGATAATGTGAATTTTCTCTCACATGATGGTCATAATATAACATATTATATAAAAACTCACAGCAGTAGTAAATGGGACAATAATTAATGAACGCATCATTCATTTGTCTTTCATATGACTGTTTTAGAACAAGAACAATCAGTGCCTGATTTACATAGTTCAATAAAAACTAATTTAAGAAGCCTGGTAACAGTTAAACTTTAATGTTACCAATTTGTCAGACCAGGTCATCGATTTTGAAATCTAGGACATGCATGGTCAGATAATGTTATTAAAGAAAATACATTTTTCAAACACATACAAATATAAACATGTATCTGTAACTAATGTAGATGTAGAAGGCATTTGACTTTTTCTGCTGGTGCGTTGGTACACCAGGTGGCTCGGTTGCAATGGTTTGATGAACTGCTTGGATGTGTAGTTACATTATAATTATACAGTATATCAAACTGTATTATTTCAAATATGTTTGCCATCTAGTATACTTATATTGATTATATTTGCAAAAATAATGTTTATGAATGATAAACTTGAATGAAATCATTTAAATAATACGCAAATCATAACAGTAATTTATACTGATAATTATGTAATATATGTTGTTTGATACAATCATGTACGTCTATATCAAATGAGATCATACTGTAACTTAAATGATGAATTTCAGTGATTTAAATTAAATCCAAAATGTAAGTTACCCCCATCTCTCTCCAGCAGCGCGCATACCGAAAGGTCCTGATGTGTACCTATCCAGATCCAGATCCGGATCCAAAATTATTATACATACTTATGTATCATGTTGTTTAGAGGGGATGCTTATCCCTTTGTTATATCAATGTATTGGTTTACTTCTTTAATCAGTGTGTGTAAAGATATATAAACATAGCTCAAGGGTCAGAGCTTCGGGCAATGAATATTTCACCCCCTGAATTTTATTCTACTGAATATTTTAGCTAGTTCCTACATTCATAACAGTCAAATATATGTTAAGTAGTATTTGTACATTTGTAAATAAAGCTGCCTATACACAGTCTTTAGTTTGGATATGATGCGCAATTTAAAACTTATTTCAAGACGTAAATTCAGTATTTCCAGGCGTTTTTTCCAAAAATCCAAATTGATTACAAAGTGCGGATTCATAACAGTTGTACACTTCATAGTGTTTAAAGTTCGTTCATAGAGCACATTGTTTTTTATTTTAATTCTTGTTCTGCTAAGTATTGCACAGTGGTTAGTTTGTATTACATAAAGTACATACAATATTGGTTCATACTGTTCACAGGACGTACTGTGTTTGCTGAATCCACAATAATTAAGTAATGTCATGCCATACAGTGTACATATTAACAGCTTTTAAGAGGATGTGTTTAATCAATATTAGGTGAATATATGTAAGAATGTAAATGACAATTTTCTTTTATTGTATCAGAGATAAGTTATGTTTCGCCAATATCCGTTTCTGTTTTTACAGACATTTTCGCGCCATTCAAGGTTAAATTGGTTAAACAGTGTTCAAAACTATGCCTGGAACTGTCCTAATTGATCAGGAATATAAAAAGAATGGCCGTGAATTACAGTACATGTGTTATATTTCATGTCTGTTAATCAAACTCGAAATCCTGATCTGTTTATCGCGCTATAGCAGGCATGTGCGCTTATTAGTTGCACGTGCGTATGACGAGATAAAGGAAAATTTGCCGTGTCCTTTAAGCATATAACATCAAACTCTAAGAGCACATAACGTGAGACGCCTGAAGTTCTTGATTCTGTCATGTTTTGCAATACTTTAAGTATACAAAAAACATGTGAATTGTGTAACGATCTCCACATTTAAAAACCTTTGCATACGTAATACTTGCACAAATTGTGTAACCTAAATCTTAAACACATGCCGGGCCTCTATCATGTGCTACTTTTTGAATGTCCGATAATTTTATGGTTGAAAGGAAACGATAAAATATGGCAAAATGACCACCTTCATTACTTCGGATAATAAAATGACTACCTCCGAGCTAAAGTCGGGGTAGCTATATCTTGGGAACCTTTAACCCGTTTTTATCACTCTTGGCCGAGACTTGACACCACAACCATGAAGGCTACTTTGGCAATTTGGGGACTCGCACTGTTCGGACTTTCGGAAAATCTTGCTGCACGAGGTAAGGCGCCGTTTCTTGTTCATTTATATAAAGCGATATGCTGATGTTTCATCGTAATCGAGTTTATGAGTTTATTATAACAAAACATACATATGAAAAAATAAATTAAAATAAATATATTTTAAATTTAATTTCCTACACTTGATTGGCATATTCAAAATTTAACAGAATCGGTAGTTTTAATTGCGCGTTTTAAATAAATTAATTTAATTTATATGCGGGCACATTTATTTGGGATAATACACGGGAGAATTGGGAAAATAAACCGTATGAAACACAATAAACATAATAAGACATTTGATACAAACATAGGTATGTGTAAATATACGCAATTTTTCGTTTTTATCAATGACAGACCATGAAAAAAGGCAACCGTACATATTCTGGTGCCGAAAAAAGACATACAAATCTTTGACAAGTTTATTTATGTTATATCGACAGGTTAGTTTTTTGAAAGGCGACTATAATTCCATTGAAACGAAATTCAGGTCAACTTCGATTGTGTTTTACACCATTTAACAGAAGTATACAATTTGTTACTTTTTTATAAAAATTTCATATCCAAAACAAGGTCTTGAAACTTCAAATTCTGTCTTGTGTTGTGTTTTTATAAGGAGCATCGTTCTTAGTTAATATAAAGAGCATCAATAAATTTGTTTTAATTTGTTTCACTAAATATATAGGGTAAAATCAATACTAGTTGATTATCTGTAATATGCTCGCTGTAATTTAAACAAGGTGTCTTTGCATCGGATTTTGTTACTTGATTAACGCTAAAAGTGATGCAAAACATAAAAGTTTAAAAAAACACTTAATCTGCCTGCATCACATGTTTAATGTACTAGAGTTGCGACATCTTAAGGGTTGCGCGTGATGGAATGAGTTGGGACTAAAAAATGTGAAAACGAAAGTTTTGGGTAAGAAAAATGTTTACGAAAATATTTGGTACGAAAAAAGATGTTGGTACGAAAAGTTTGGTTACGAAAAAATTGTGGGTACGACAATTTTGGGTACGAAAAAATTAAGCCAAAAAAATTTGGGTAGGAAACAAATTTGGGTATGAAAAAATATGGTAATACAAATTTGGTTACGAAAACAATGTGGGTACGAAAAGTTTTGGTATGAGCAATGAAAAAAATGTGTACGAAAAATAATTTGAGTATGAACATTATTGGTAATTAAAAATGTGGTTACGAGCAAAAATTGGGTACGAACATTTTGGTAACAATAAAAATTTGGGTTAAGACATGCCGAACGTGTTATTATGCCCCCGGATAGAATAATCGGGGGTATATTGATTTTGGCCTGTCTGTCAGTGTATGTGTGAGTTTGTCATTTTCTTTGTGTGCCCCAAAACTTTAACCTTTGTCATAACTTTTGCAATATTGAAGATAGCAACTTAATATTTGGCATTCATGTGCATCACATGGAGCTTCACATTTTGAGAGGTGAAAGTGAAGGTCATCCTATAAGGTCAAATATAAAAAAAAAGGCTTCAAAGCGGCGCAGTAGGGGGCATGTGTTTCACAAGCACAGCTCTTGATTTTAACAGTAATAATTTGTTTAGAGCATCGAACGAATGCAAAAAGTATTACCAATTGTGTTTTTATCATGCATAAATGTAATATTTGAAAAGAAATAAATAAAATACTGTGGTTTAAAATACGTTTCAATAAAGTTAAGACATAATTGAACATGTCAGCGCATATCGGCTCAACTTTATTAATATAAGCAACGGATAAAAGTTGTGATTGAGGTAAGCGTTTCGTTACTACTGAATTTAAATTTTGTATACCTCTTATTAAAGCTGAAATATTGTCATCAACTTATTCTTCAAAACGGTTTCAGTTGCAATCGATACTTTAATTAACCCTATTGTGGGCTTCGTTCAATTATAATTATTCTCGATTATATTGTTGATTTGTTACTCACTTTTATGATGCCTATGATAAGTTGCTCACGGCAAGCCTTGCCGTGTAAACCTTTATTTAACTTGTCGGACGAATTTAAGTACGCGATTGCACCTTCGTGATATTATGTCATGTATATTTGAACAACCATACACTGCAAAACAGGGACATATTTGTATTGATTATATTGATTTGCATAGTGAATCAATAACGCGTAAATGGGCTTCTTTGTTGCGCAAAAAGATGGCGGCTAGCTAGCGCTGTTTTAAACGTGACGTCACAATGTTTTTGTTCGCGCGTGAAGTTTCGCAGAAAAATTATTTAAACACACTAAAGTGTTAAAAAAGACTTAACACGCCAGAAATAAACATCCTTAACTAACATCTACCAGACATAGGCAAAGAACGCAATCGTATGTGTTTTTCTTTAGAAATTGTATATTTTACATTATTGCTTTGCTTGCATTATTGTATATAGCAGTTTTACTATTATTACAGTGGATCAGCAGTGGGTCTCTGGGGTGCTTGGGTATTCTTCGCAGTATGGGAGCGACAAGTAAGTATCGGCAGTTTTAATATTCATAAACTCGAGCAAGTGTGTGCAAGCCGTAGAAGTTATTTGTATGGCTTTTATGGCGACAGGGCATTTAAATGAAACTATCATTGGAACCAATCGTGCCCTACATGTGAACATATTGTAAACACATACAATAAGGATTTGTTCTTTAATATATTATTTCTAAATAAAATTACCTGTCTCGAACATAGCAGTTTACGCAAATGTGAATAGATAAGTGCATGCATTATGAAATATCATACCGTTGTGTTTGTGATTTGTTGCTGTATGCTATCTATGCTGAAACAATATTTAAGCACAATATTCGCTGCAAAAGTTTGAGGTGCCATGTCCGACTTTGCGTTGTAACATTAACGAAAAACGAAACAAGCTAGCTTACAGGACGTAAAAGGTACATTAAAATGAATTGCTGATCATCTATGATAGAGCAGAGCCTTCATCCGCATAATCACCCCTCCCCTAAACATGTTTCTTATATGGGCCTCGCTCTGGGAAGAGGGGTTAAATACATGTGTGTCAATGGTCTTCTCGGATTAGCGTTTGAAGTCCGCAATGGGTAATAGGGTACGACACTGTCCGCTTTTAAGGATTTTGCGTTTTAACTGAAGTCTCCTTTCTAAACGAAATGAGGTCTCTGCGGAAAGTGTCGTCCCTGATTAGCAAGTGAGGAATCCACAGGCTAATTTGGACGACAATTTCACGCGTAGTTTTTGCCAAGAACGCGGCTCATCTAGTGTAATTTATTTTCAGGTGGAGCGCGCAGCAAATACTGGGTGCTCCAGATGTGTACCCTGCATACGCGGATGACAAAAGGGCATGGGCCCCAGATGACATCGACGCAAACCAGTTCTTGGAGGTAGGGAAATTACACTGTTATTGAGCGATTGTATTGTCCTTCTATAGTTAGATTTATAAATCACGTTTTAAACCAAAGTGTTAACGTCATAGAACAATACCGTAATAGCTTGGAAGTGCGTGCTTTTTAATAAATCATTGCTTTAAAAGCACCGGTTGTTCTGCACTGTATTTTCCCGTTAATACTGAACTTTTTATGTGAAACTATTGCTGTGTTCTTCTTTAACTTTTCAAGAAATGCATTATTCAGGGCTTTGGAACTCGTAATACACGTACCATCGTGAAATATTGGTGTTTAGTTCCAGTTCACCACTTCCGTCTACGTGACACGACTCGACGTCTACGAGACTTTCAATGGTGGCGGTGTCAAGGCCATTAAGTGCTTCGATGTCTCAGAAGAGTGGATAACGCTATGGTCGACGGACAAAGTATACGCTTTAGAGTATCCGAGGATATTCATTCCACCGTTAACGGTAAAAAAAACTAACATATAATTTAGGTTTCGTAAGTTCAAACTTCTTAACCGGTTTAAACTCGCAATTATTTTCATGGACAATTCGAAGGCCCTTGACCCTAGACATAACTATGCTAATGTGCTCCTCTGTACTGTTTGTATTTTCTTGTATATTACATACGGGTAATTGATAATTTGCATTAAATAAAATACTAGCTTCCACTAATTTCTCTTCCAGTAGTGGAACATGAGTTTCATTTTTCTGTTATATTTCTTAATGGTCGTGTAATTTTTTTTGGAGACCTCATTACTTATATTTGAAATATCGGAAGGAACGCATTAACGTATATCGCAACTAACACAAGAACAGTACGAACTTTTAAAGTGTGGTATTGACATGAATAGGCCTGAATAGTACGTGACGTCCTTATGAGGACGCCACGTGGAAGGCATTTGCGTGTAACGGACGCTGGTTTCATTATACTACATAATCGAGTCATCAAGGTTATATTCTCTAAATCATCATATTAAACTTGAAGGCATGTTTTACACTTAGACTGTTGTTCCTGTTTATATCTTTTAGAGATATTGATGGGTCTTCACTTATTCATCCCTGAAATATTATAAAGTAAGATACTAAAGAATGACTGAAAAAGTTACTTTCCAATACAAAACGGCCGTAGAAAAGGTGCACAAACAGCTGAATGTGATTTGTGTCAAGTTTTTTATTCTTTTGCGTTCATTGTGTACATGATATGTTTATGTGTTTTTTTATTTAATCAATCGATTCAGCTTAGAATGCCCTTTCAATAAAAAATATGGTTATTGGGATCTCTATGTACAAATTGTTGCAATTTTTTTTTCGTTTAAATGTGTTGCTTTTACATTGAATTATATGAGGCAAATATTAATTGTAATGGTTCCTGTACGCATAAGGCGAGTATACAGTAAGAGCGACGAATTCAGTCGCCATTCGCAAGAATAGCTATCTCACTTCGCTCTTTCTATGTCATCGATTACGTCAGTGCGTTCCGCACGCTGTGAAACCTTTAAACATTACCGTTCTACATATCTGTCGGGTCGCAAAACGTTTTCGTAAGTCATCGCCGCGTCTTTTGTGGACGTGGCGGATGTAGTAAGAAGACGCAGCTCTGACGTGAAAGAAGAATCACCGCACTATTTTATGAATTCAAATCGACTCATACAAATATTCGTGTAGTATATCTGATGTTCTCAAAATAATTGTTGCAGTGCTTTCTAAAAACGCTTTGAAATAAATAAACAGAAAATTCCTTCTCCACCGGTAAACATAATTGAACGTGGTTCTATTTTCAGTCTACAATTTCGTGTTTCTCGAACCGCATTAAGCTGGATATTGACTGCACCGCTGCAAACACCTGGGTGGAGATAGACGCTGTAATGCTGTACGGCACAAAGGGTGAGTTCGAGAATTGTCATGTTAACAAATAACTGAAATGTTTCTGCTTTAGTACGCGCTTGATGTAATGTTGTATTTTAATGACATATATGATTGCTATTTACTTTCAGATAAAAAGCATCGTGCGAGTGAATTGTTTTTATGTTCTGCACTGATACTATGCCAATCGGTTCATTTAAAAGTTCAAAATTCACCTCCGACACATCGGACAGCTATTACCCCGGCAAGAAACAACGTAATCATTACAAAAAGCAATACATAGCCTACATGCACGATTATTTAAAATATACTTGTCACTTTTTCAATTAATGCTATTTTTAGACGACCAGCTCTGCCGTTTGTTTCCGATGATATCACATATAATACTATTTTGCGCCTCCACTGAACATTTTCTCCAAACCGGCTTTCCGTACTTTTATTATTCATGCATCGGCTTGCTCAATTTATGACGAATTTCTTTTGACGTATTTCGGATTGTATGTTTATCATACATAATTGTAAACTTCGATTGGATTACAATTAAATAGTATGATTAAAATAAAGTTTTGATAAAGTGATAGAAGAATAGAAAATGGAAGTTAATATCGTTTTCACTTTTTTGTTTTAAAAAGTTAATTAAAGTTGTAATTGAGGTAAGCGTGTCGTTTATACTAAGTAAAGATTGTTCTTAGAATTGTTGTTAAAGCTGAAAACGTGTCATCAACTTATTCAACAAATCGGTTTCAGTTGTGATCGATATTTTAATTAACCCAATTATGTACTTCGTTTAATAATGATTATTCTTGATTAGTTTGTTGATTTGTTACTCACTTTTATGATGCTAATGACAAGTTGCTCACCGCAAGCCTCGCCGTGTAAACCTTTATTCAACTTGTCGGACAAATTTAAGTACGCGATTACACTTTCATGATATTATGTCATGTCCATTAGAACAACCATACACTGCACAACAGGGAGACATTTTTATTGATTATATTGCTTTGCATATTGAATCAATAACGCGTAACTGTTTTTTTGTTGCGCAACAAGATGGCGGCTAGCTAGCGCGGATTTTGACGTGACGTCACAATGTTTTCGTTCGCGCGTGAAGTTTCGCAGATTTGTTTTTAACACAAAGTGTTTAAAAAGACTTAACACGACAGAAATTAACATACTTAATTAAAATCTACCAGACATATGCAAAGAACGCCATCGTATGTGTTTTTCTTTAGAAATTGTATATTTAACACAATTGCTTTGCTGCATTATTTTATGTAGCAGTTTTACTTTTATTACAGAGGAAGAGCAGTGGGTCTCTAGAGTGATTGGGTATTCGTCGCAGTTTGGAAGCGGCAAGTAAGTATCGGCAGTTTGAATATTCATTAACTTGAGCAATTGTGTGCAAGCCGTAGAAGTTATTTGTATGGCTTCTATGGCGACATGGCATTTAAATGAAACTATCATTGGAACCAATTGTGCCCTGCATCTGAACATATTAAAACACAAACAATAAGAATATGTTCGTTAATATATTATTTCTAAATAATATTACTCGTCTCGAATATAGCAGTTCGCGCAATTATGAATATTTAAGTGCATGCTATTTGAAATATCATATCGTTGTGTTTGTTATTTGTTGATTCATGCCATTTATCCTGAAACAATATTTAAGCACAATATTCACTGCATAATTTTGAGGTGCCATCTTCGACTTTCCGTTGTAAGTTTTACGAAATACGAAACAAACTAGTTTGCAGGACTAAAATGTACATTTAAAATGAATTGCTGATCATCCTCGATAGAGCGGAACCCTTCATCGGTTTCCATTATCAATATTTTCAGTTACGGGTATACGTATACTGCGCAGGCAATAGTGGGTGCTCCAGATATGTACCACATAAACGACGGCATGGCATGGGCCCCAGGTGTCATCGACAAAAACCAGTTCTTAGAGGTTGGGAAATTACAATGTTATTGACCGTTTGCATTGTTCTCCTATAGTAAGATTTATAAATCATTTTTTAAACCAAAGATTTAACGTCATTGACTTATACCGTAATAGCTTGGAAGTGCGTGCTTTTTAAATAAATCATTGCTTTACAAGCACCGGTTTTTCATCATTGTGTTTTTACGTTAATACTGAACTTACTTTATGATACTATTACTGTATTATCTTTAAATTTTAAAGATATGCATTACTCAGTGCTTTGAAACACGTAATACACGTACCATCGTGAAATTTTGGTGTTCAGTTCCAGTTCGCCACTCCTGTCTACGTAACAAAAGTCGACGTCTACGAGATCTTCAATGCTGGAAGTGTCAAGGCCATCAAGTGCTTCGATGTCTCAGAAGAGTGGATAACGCTATGGTCGACGGACCAAGTATACGCTTTTGAGTCTGAGAGGATATTTAGTCCATCGTTTACGGTAAAAGCAAGAACAGAAAAGTTAGGTTTAGTAAGCTCAAACTTCTTAACCGGTTTAAACCCACAATTATTTGCATGGACAATTCGAAGGCCCTTGACCCTAGACATACCCATGCTAATGTGCTCTGTCGTACTGTATGTATTTTGTGATATCTTTCATAATGGGTAATTGATTATTTGAATTAAATAAAATGCTAGCTTCCACTAATTTCTCGTCTAGTATTGGAACATGAGTTTCATTGTTTTGTTTTATTTCGTAATGGTCGTGTGGAAAATTTGGAGACTTCTTTACTTAAAATTGAAGTATCGGAAGGAACGCATAAACGTTGATCAGAACTAACACAAGAACAGCACGAACGTTTAAAGCGTGGTATTGACATGAAAAGGCCTCCATAGTGCGTGACGTCCTTGTGAGGACGCCACTTGAGGACATTCGCACTTAGACTGTTGTTCGTGTTTTATCCTTTAGAGATATTGATGGGTTTACACTTCTAATTCCCTGAAATATTATAAAGTAAGATACTAAAGTACGACATTGCACTAAAAAAGTTACTCTCCACTACAAAACGGCCGGAAAAAAGAAGGTGTAAAAACAGTGAAATTCGATTAGGGTCAGATTTTTCTACGTTTATGTACTTTGTGTACATGAAATGTCTTTCAATTTTTCTTTAATCAATCGATTCAGCTTAGAATGCCCTTTAAGAAAAGATATGGTTATTGGGATCTCTATGTACAAATGTTGCATTTTTTGCGCTTAAATGTGTTGCTTTTACATTGAATTATATGGGGCAAATATTACGTGTAATGTTAGCTGTAGGCATAAAACGACTATACAGTAAGAGCGATTAATTAAGTCGTCATGCGCAATATTATCTATTTCACTGGACTCTTTCTATGTCATCGATTACGTCAGTGCGTTCCGCACGCTGTAAAACCTTGCAGCATTACCGTTCTACATATCGGTCAGGTCGCAACACGTTTTCGCAAGTCATTGCCGCGTCCTTTGTGGACGTGGCGGATGTAGTAAGAACACGCAGCTTTGACGTGAAAGAAGTATCACCGCACTATGTTATGAATTCAAGTCGACTCATACAAATATTCGTGTAGTGTAGTTTATCTGATTTTCTCAAAATAATTGTTGAGGTGCTTTTTTAAAACGCTTTGAAGTGAATTAACAGACAATTCGTTCTCTACCAATACACATAATTGAACGTTGTTCTATCTTCAGTCTACACGTCCTTGTTTCTCGAACCACATTCGGCTGGATATCGACTGCACCGTGGCAAACGACTGGGTGCAGATAGACGCTGTAAGGCTGCACGGCTCCAAAGGTGAGTTCGAGAATTGATATGTTAACAAATAACTGAACTGTATCTGCTTTAGTACACGCTTTATGTAATGCTGTATTTTAATGGCATATATGATTGCTATGTACTTTCAGACAAAAAGCATCGTGCTAGTGAAATGTTTTTGTTTATGTTCTGTACTGAAACTATGCCAATCGGTTCATTTAAGAATTCAAAATTCACCTCTGACACATCGGATAGCTATTACCCCGGCAAGCAACAACGTAATTAAACACAAAAAGCAATTCACAGCCGACATGCACAATTATATCAAATGTATTTGCCACTATTTCAATTAATGCTATTTTCAGACGTCCGGCCCAGCACTGCCGTTTGTTAGCGATTTTATCACATATAATACTATTTTGTACCTCCACTTAACATTTTCTTTAAACCGGCTTTCCGTGCTTTTATTTTTCATGCATCGGATTGCGCAATTTATGACGTATGTCTTGTGACGTAATTTCTCCGACGAAATATACCCGTTTTAGTTAAATTCTCTGGATGTTAAGGACATGTAGGACGTGGTGTTTTCTAAGTTATTTATTTGTTTAGAGCATCGAACGAATGCTAAACGTATTTCGGATAATGTGCTTAGCATACATAATTGTAAACTTCGATAGGATTACAATACAATAGTGTGATTTAAAGTAAGTTTCGATAAAAGAATGGAAGAATAGAAAATGGAAGTGAATATTGTTTTCACTTTTTCATTTGAAAAAATTTATAAACGTTGTCATGGAGGTAAGCGTGTCGTTTATACTAAATTAAGATTGCTTTTATAATTCTTTTTAAAGCTGAAAAAGTGTCATCAACTTATTCTACAAATCGGTTTCAGTTGTGATCGATATTTGAATTATCCCAATTATGTACATAGTTTAATAAAAATATTTTTTCTCGATTATTTTGTTGATTTGTTACTCACTTGTATGATGCTAATGGTAAGTTGCTCACGGCAAGCCTTGCCGTGTAAACCTTTATTCAACTTGTCGGACAAAGTTTAGTACGCGATTACACTTTCATGATATTATTTCATGTCTATTTAAACACCCATACACTGCACAACAGGGAGTAAGTTTTATTGATTATATTGTTTTGCATATTGAATCAATAACGCGTAACTGGGTTTCTAAGTTGCGCGACAAGATTGCGGCTAGCTAGCGCGGATTTTGACGTTACGTCACAATGTTTTCGTTTGCGCTTGAAGTTTTGGAAACAAAATATTTAAACACAATTTAGTGTTTAAAAAGACTTACACGACAGAAATGAACATCGTTAACTAAAATCTATTTAATATATAAAAAGAACGCCATCGTATGTGTTTTTTTTTAGAAATTGTATATTTAACACTATTGCTTTGCTGCATTTTTTTATGTAGCACTTATGCTATTATTACAGAGGCAGTGCAATGGGTCAAGGATGTGATTATGTATTCGTCGGAGTATGGACGCTACAAGTAAGTATCGGCAGTTTGAATATTCATTCACTCGAGCAATTGTGTGCAAGACGTAAAAGTTATGTGTTTGGCTTCTATGGCGACAGGGCATTTAAATGAAACTATCATTGGAACCAAGTGTGCTCTATATCTGAACATATTGTTAACACATACAATAAGAATATGTTCTTTCATATATTATTTATAAATGATATTAACCATCTTGAATATAGCAGTTTACACAATTATGAATATTTAAGTGCATGTTATTTGAAATATCATATTGTTGTGTTTGTTATTTGTTGATGCATGCCATTTATGCTGAAACAATATTTAAGCACAATATTCGCTGCAAAATGGTTAGGTGCCATGTCCGACTTTGCGTTTTATTATTTACGAATAACATCCTCGGCAGAGCGGAACCCTTCGTCCGTTTTTATAATCACCCCTCCCCGGAACTTTTTTGTTATATGGGCCTCACTCTGTGAAAAGGGGCTTAATATATGTGCGTAATAGAGGGTAATACTCATGGGTAATAGAGTACGACACTGTCCGCTGTTATGGAATTTGCGTTTTAATGAAGTCTCTTTTGTACACGAAATGAGGTCTTTGCGGAAAGTTTCCTCCCTGATAAGTACGTGAGGAATGCACAAGCTAATCTTGGAGGACAAGTTCGCGCGTATTTTGTTCCAAGAACGCGGCTCATTAGGTGTAATTCGTTTTTCAGGTGGAGTGTGGACCAAACACTGGGTCTTCCAGATGTGTACCCTGGATACGCGGATGACAAAAGGGCATGGGCCCCAGATGTCATCAACGCAAAGCAGTTCTTAGTGGTAGGGAAATTAGACTGTTATTGAGCGATTGTATTGTCCTCCAATAGTTAGATTTATAAACCACTTTTTAAACCAAAGTGTTAACGTCATATAATTAAACCGTAATAGCTTGGAAGTGCGTTCTTTTTTAATAAATCATTGCTTTACAAGCACCGGTTTTTCTGCATTGGATTTCTCCGTTAAGACAAAACTTACTATTTGAAACTATTATTGTGTCCTCCTTTAAATTTTAAAGTAATGCATTATCCAGTGCTTTAATTCGTAATACACGTACCATCGTGAAATTTTGGTTGTCAGTTGAAGTTCGCCACTCCCGTCTACGTAACAAAAGTCGACGTCTACGAGACTTTCAATGCTGGCGGTGTCAAGGCCATTGAGTGCTTCGATGCCCAAGAAGAAACGTTTCCCAACGGAACAATGACCGTTTATAGGAGGTGGATAAGGCTATGGTCGACGCCCCAAGTATCCGTTGTTCAGTCTGCGAGGATATTTAGTCCATCGTTTACGGTAAAAGAACGAACAGATAAGTTAGGTTTAGTAAGTTCAAACTTCTTAACCGGTTTAAACCCGCAATTATTTGCATGGACAATTCGAAAGCCCTTGACCCTAGACATAACCATGCTAATGTGCTATGTCGCACTGTTGTTATTGTCTTGTATCTTACATACGGGTCATTGATACTTTGCATTAAATAAAATACTAGCTTCCACTATTTCTCTTCTGGTGTTGGAACATGAGTTTCATTTTCTGTTATATTTCGTAAAGGTCGTGTAGAAAATTTGGAGACTTCAATACTTACATTTGAAGTATCGGAAGGAACGCATAAACGTATATCACAACTAACAAAAGAACAGCACGAACGTTTAAAGCGTGGTATTGACATAAATAGGCCTCAATAGTACGTGACGTCCTTGTGATTACGCCACGTGTAAGGAATTCGCGTGTAACGGACGCTGGTTTCGTTATACTACATAATCGAGTCATCAAGTCTGTACTCTTGAAACAAATCACCATATTTAACAGGAAGGCATGTTTAACACTTAGACTTTTGTTCTCGTTTTATCCTTTAGATATATTGATGGGTCTGCACTTCTTAATCCCTGAACAAGTATAAAGTAAGAGACTAAAGTACGACATTGCACTGAAAAAGTTACTCTCCAATACAAAACGGCCGGAAACAAGAAGTTGCCCAGACAGTTTAATTTGATTTAATTTGTAGTACCGCACTATTTTATGAAAATAAGTAAACTCAAACAAATATTCGTGTAGTACATCTGATTTTCTCAAAATAATTGTTGCAGTGATTTCAAAAAACGCTTTGAAGTAAATTAACAGAAAATTCCTTCCCCATCGGTAAACATACTTGAACGTGGTTCTATTTTCAGTCTACAATTCGTTGTTTCTCGGACACCATTGCGCTGTTTATCGACTGCACCGCTGCAAACAACTGGGTGGAGATAGACGCTGTGAGGCTAAAAGGCTACCAGAGTGAGTTGATAAGTGTCATGTTAACAAATAACGGAAATGTATATGCTTTAGTACACGCTTTATGTAATGCTGTATTGTAATGACATATATGATTGCTATGTACTTTCAGATAAAAAGCATCGAGCGAGTGAAATGTTTTTAAGGTTCTGCACTGAAACTATGCCAATCTGTTCATTTAAGAATTCAAAATTCACCTCTGACACATCGGATAGCTATTACCCCGTCAAGCAACAACGTCAAATCACAAAAAGCAATAAACAGCCGACATGCACTATATAAAATACAATTTTCACTATTTCTAATGAATACTTTTTTTCAGACGTCCGGCCCATGTCTGCCGTTTGTTATCGATTGTATCACATATAATACTATTTTGCTCTTCCACTAAAACTTTTCTCAAACTGGCGTTCCGTACTTTAATTTTTCTGCATCGGATTGCGCTGTTTATGACGTATGTCTTGTGACGTAGTTTCTCCGACGAAACATACCCGTTTTAGTTAAATTCTCTGAATGTTAAGGACATGTAGGACGTGGTGTGTTTTAAGTTATTTATTTGTTTAGAGTCGTGGAGTCGTCTTGCAAAACGTGAGCATGTGATTGAAGTGCTAGAAGATGAGGAGGACAAGGCCGTTACAGCCGTTGAGTCCGCAGCAGCAAAGATGAGCATCAAGCAGCTACTCGCGCACGTTAGGAAATAGGTGAGAATACGATGTATGTTCGTGATATTTTAAATGAACACTTACGATAACAGAGGAGAACACGATTCAGTTTAATTGTAGAGTTATTGAGGGCTTCTGGAATATGTGAGAACGCAAGGCGAGTTTTTACTTATAATACCTAAGATGAGAATCATTTTGAGACATTTTCGCGATGCGAACATTTTGTATTTACAAAATAAACCCATTGTTAAGCAATTTTAAATGTGGATACGTTTAAACAAATGCTTACTAAAAGACGTATACATATCGCAGAAAATAAAATTTACATTATGAAATTGATTTTGCAGACTGGAAATCCGACTACGCTACCCCTACGACGACAACGGCAACTTGAAAAGTGAAGTTATGAAAAAGAACATGCTAATGATATAATCCATCTTCAAAATTCGTCCCAACTTTCGGGAGTCTAACCTCTGATTAGGAAGGAGTGCTGGGACACACTCCGGGTCCTCACCTAATGCAGCCTCTGGCGCGGAGGGACCTCATAAACATTGAAATACACAAACACGGGCATTGGTTTCTGACAAACACATCTCTTGTTTATAAATAAAATTGCATTTGTATACCTGCTTGTGTTCTATTATTTACCTTTTAAATGTTTGAGATATATTGGCGAACGTTTGAGAAAGTTCATAGTGTTTTAATTCACTGTGTTTCAAACAACCTTGCATTGCAGTTAAAAATTAATATTTAATTGTTCAACGAAAAAGACCTAAGTGACTTGTTCGTTGATATTTCAAGAAGTTATTATGGCGGCTAACATATAGTATTCACATTGCTTAGTTCACTTATAATTTTCAATAAACAATTTCAGAACGTTCTACATCAATATTTGGTTTGGAATATAAAAAAAATTGAGCTGAAGCTAATCCTGTTTAAACATGCTTCAAAATGTTTAAACGGGGTCATATTTATACTATTCTTCACATGTTTTACTTTTCGTACGAAGAATTTGGTTGCTGGTAAACTTTGCTATGCTATGAAATACTGGTTTTGAAAAACAATCTCACGCCATTCTTTCAAATATGTCTTAAGCATCATATTTGTGAAAAAGTGCGGTTCTTCATAGTCAATTTAGTATCAACACACATTAGCACTACGAAACAGCATTTATTTACAAATGTATTACACCAAGCGTAATGGTATACTTCAATAACATGTTTGCTAGTTAATTATACTGAACTATCAGGATATTGATACAAGTTACAAACATTCATTCCAGTTTGATCAATACTACGTCAGACAAGCGACATCTTAAATGACAATTATGTTTGTCTATACATTGAACTAGTTGTTCATCCTCATGATCTAGATTAAATTGGTTTAGATAATTCCAAAACTGAGATCACGTTTTATCTTCTCACCTGCATTATTCGTACCCGTCAAGTTAACTTGATTCCATAGCGACGTTGATGTTGTCTTCCTATGTTATACGTATAGTTAACTTCTTCTGTTACAAAGGACGTGTTAATATAAGCTCCCAACATGTCTCTGTATACTATTTAACGTCAGCTCCAACTGATTAAATAACACGTTGTGCAAATGTTATCTCACCACAATTTGGTCTTTTTTAACCCTTTGCATGCTGGGAAATTTGTCGTCTGCTAAAATGTCGTCTGCTGAATTTGTAAAATAAGCATTTTCTAAATTTTTTTTCAAAGAATACTATCAGAATAGCAAACAGTTTGGATCCAGATGAGACGCCACGTTCTGTGGCGTCTCATCTGGATCCAAACTGTTTGCAAAGGCCTTTAAAATTCGGTTCCCGCACTGAAAGGGTTAAGCGTCACAGATAGTATTTATTGAATCGTGTGTCCGCAATTGGCGCATACTCTTCATACAACGAAAGTTTCTACCGCCTCCGCACATGTCTTCATTGCGTGAATACTGTGATAATTGCGTTGGTATTTATAGAAACAAGTTCATACCTAGCGTGGCATAGTGCTTCATAACATAGTACTGAGCTTGTGCTTTGGACGCGCGAGTGTTATCACGTATACTGATGATCTATTAACTTCACAAGATATTATTACAATTATACATATTAGATTGTTTATGGCATTGCAAACATGTTTAACTTTATCATATCAACTACCTGCTGATTATAAACCACTCAATGTACACTTCGGAAGAAATCATATTTATGTCAAGATCCCTTTTTCTATTTACCCTGCTTTTAATTTGCAATTATTCAGTGGTTAAATTGCATTTTAAACTTGCAAAGTTAGTTTACCATCGTCTCGAAATACCTACACGTTTAGAGTATAATGTATGGCCACAAGTGTTGCCTGCTCTATTTTAAAGCTAGCTAGGGTCATGGTTGACTTATACCATGAAACGAGCAATCTGTTTCAGTTGATTTTGCAAGCAAAATACTTATTTGTATTCGTTTTTTTTTATTTATCCTGTTATTTTTGCCCATGATGTTTTTATTTCTAACTTTATAATAAATACGGAATACGTTACGAAATCAGAAAATATTGATCATAATTAGTGTTTAAAACAATAGTGAGACAAATTATAATAAACCATTTTAATGTCACCACATTATTACCTCAATCGTAAATCCACACATGCATGTACACGAGATAAGTGACCTTGAACATACTAATAGCGTGCCAACGGTATCAGAAATCAAACATCGTATATGACAAAGTTAGGAACTACGAACTATTACTTGTGTATTTAAACTCGTCAGGCTCGGGGTGGGGTAAATTTCGTAACCAATAACATTTGTTTTTAAATACACATAAACATCGGTCGTTATAATTGAATAAAAAGCTTCATTTATGTAGGGCGTACGCTTGGATTATCACAACGGTCCACACGCGCAATACGATGCATGATGCTGAAAGATCCGAATAATGTTATTTTGACAATCTAACAAAGTAAACCAACCACCACCTGATATTACTACAAAATGATTTTGATTTAGATAGTTCAACAGTTGTAGTTCAAATTACTTCATTTTGAAGTTACCTTATAGTGCCTTTATTTTTCAAGGATTGCACGAAATATTCGAATATGACAGTAAAGATAGTGCACAAGTCTCGTTTGCTGACTGATCGTGTATATTTTATAAGATTTTTGCAAATTTTAAATATAATTTAAACATTCAAACATAGAATCCGAAATAAATATATTTGTTTTGCCGTTCTTATGCGAAATATAGATAAATGTATATTACAAATCCATCTCTTATACATGTATACATGTACACCCGTGTTAACATAATTATATTCGCTGGCTAAGTTTCATTACTGCCGGTTGTTTAGTGTAATTATGCGTAATGAAACGTTCATTCTTAATAATCTTGTCCATAAAAATATCTGTGAAACTATGCCGAAAAATAAAAATTGAGCTGATTCATTTGTGTGTTGTTTTTTTTGCAATTAAGAGCAATGTTCTCAAATACTGTATTTTTTCTTATTTTTTAAGTGGTTTTTATTTGCATGTTTAACCCAATCATGCCTAGCGTCCTGAAAAAAGGACATTGCAAACAGCGTAGACCCAGATGAGACGCCGCATAATGCGGCGTCTCATCTGGGTCTGCGCTGTTTGCTTAAAGAAATTTCTGTAAGAAATATTCTAAATATAGAAATAAATATACCTGACACCCCTACTTTTGGAAATAAATTGATCCAATTTAGAAGGGTGGGAGAGTCCACTGGGCATAAATGGGTTAAAAAAGATACTCTTTTAAGGATACCTTACATTTGTATACAAGCTTCGGTGTCTGGCATTTATTACTCATAATAATGGCGGACGAAACAATTTGATAAATTCTACCAAATTAAGTAGCAAAATTCATTTCCTACAAAAAAGCTAAGAATTTAACACGTTTTAAGTGGATGTTCTATAATGCAGCCACGTGACGCGTCTTTTCAATCCAATCATACAATTATGTCGGTTTTCAAAATAATGATACAAAAATTGAAAGAACACTTTCAAACCGTTGTAACACAACAGTAAATAGTGGTAATCTATACGATAACAGCAAAAATTGAATATGAGACCGTGCATCTCAATTAAATAGAAAGCTGTACAATTTGGGTACCTATTTTCGGGTAAAGATTATAAGCTTTCATTTGTCTTTTATTTAGGGCATTTGCAGTACTCTTCTTTACAAAAATCGACTGACAAATGTGTTATAATATGGTGTAAACATATCATGAATATGTTCAGTAAAAATATAAGGTATTTTTGCATTGCATTTAGTTTTATGGAATAAAAATTGTGTGTACAAATAAAATATTTCGAAAAATAACATGTTATATATATTATAATAAAATAAATAGTGGTAATGATGGACCAAAGCGATCGTATTGGTTCTGTCAATGGCGATTGATTGAGATACAAATATGGACCATGCTCTATGAAAAGGGGGTTTAATATACGATTGTAAAGTGTCGTCCCATATTAGCTTGTTCAGTCTGCATATGCTAATCAAGGACGACACTTTCCGCTTAGTTTTTGTTTCAAGAAAGTCTCTTCTTGGCAAAAATCCAGTTTAAGCGGAAAGAGTCGTCCCTGATTAGCCTGTGCGGACTGCGCAGCCTAATATTGGACGACACTTTACACACATGCATTAAACCCCAATTGCACAGAGCAATGCAAATATATATGCATATTAACATTGATAGTATTTGACAAGTTTTGTCAAACTTGGATTCCAAGAGGAACTAGTAAAGATCTAATTTAGAAAACCTACGACCATTACATTATTTAACGATGTTATTACAGTAGCCTCAGTTTCCATTGGAATTTGATTTAATCCAGTGCTTGATATTTAAATCTCCAACGATCAAACTGGTTTCATTGACGGTCTATTTATTGGCAAACACTAGATTACTTTACAGTGTGTCGATATAACGAAGTTTATTCGATTTTGAAAATCATTCAATGCATAGTCTTTCCACTTTACAAAAACAACTTTAAGCGAGTGTGTTTTTTTTATTTCGGACCCATGATACTAAAAAGGTTATCTATCTACTTATATAACAGTTATTTTACAAATTTTCTTGTTTTTTAAATTGGTGCCTGGAACTACAGGAATTTGAACAATAAAATCAGTCTCAAACGTCGATTGATTTGTTAACACAGATTTAAAAGAATACATATTAACTTTTGGAATCATATTAAAAAGCAAGTCGGTGCTAAATGCCGTGTTTGCGTTTTTTTAAATGTGTGCAACGGCAAATTTTTCTATATGACTATATATTAAAAAACACGTGATTAGGATGCAATTTTAATTTAAAGCAACACTCAAACAGCGTGCATAAAATATATTTGTCAAAGATAACATTTATCGTAAACATGTTCTTTTTTACGTTTTTTTTTCGAGTGGCAATTGTCGTAGTAGGGGTAGCACGGTCGGGTTTCCAGTCTGCAAATTTAATCAAACAAAATAATTCAGCCGTTCTTTGCGAAAATGGGGTTTAATGCATTTGCGTAAAGTGTCGTCCCAGATTAGCCTGTGAAGTCCGCACAGGCTTATCAGGGACGACACGTTCCACCTAAAATGGATTTGTGCAAATAAGATACTTTATGTTAACGAAAAATACCATAAAATCGGAAAGTGTCGTCCCAGATTAGCCTGTGCGGAGTGCACAGGCTAATCTGGGACGACACTTTACGCACATTCATTAAACCCCTTTTTTAAAGAGCATGGTCCGCCCATATATTGTTTTCTGCTGAAAGTACCTAAATCAGCTTTAATCAATGTTTAAATGAATAAAATCGATGCGTTTTGTAGAAACAAAAGGTTCGCCTAGCAAAAGTTGCCTATAAGCAAAACAATAAGCCAGCAGTGGGTTCCCACAAATTAGTGTCGATAGGTTCGCACATGATGTCACCATAGTTTACTCAAGCCTTCCACCTATTCCGGAAGAGCTCAAACAATGCATATCCAAAATTATCGGCGGTGTTTATAAAAACTTCAATTTATATACCTTTTGTTCGAACTGTTTTCGAAAGGTTTTCTCAAAACAACAACAACGCATAGTGTCTCCTCACCTATTTCCTGAACACCCCCTGAACGTCGATAATCCAAATTGCGTAGGATAATTCAAACTGAAAAAAAAATGGCGACAGAAATAAAGACTCCAGTCATTTATTTCTAAGAACACGTTTATTTAAGTTTAGTTGTGACATAATAAACGTTTCTTTTTTATAAAATTTTATTTGCCGAATACAATGCGCTAATAAACCCATAGCAATTAAAAACAATTACGTCGAAATAAAATGAATGTGTTTGAAAATCTGGAAAAGTGAATGAAATTGTCGAAAGTCTTAGGCCAAAAACAATTTAAATCGAATGTTTTCAATGTTTTAATGCTTGGACTTATATATTAACCTTTCATATATGTATGTAAAAAAAAGATTGGGGTAAATGCTCGAAAACGCAATATATTCGTATTTGTTTGGGACAAGAATATACAAATTGGATAATGACCTAACTAGTGTATGGATAATTCCAAACTAACATTAGGAATTCGATGGATAATGACCAAACTGCCAGATTACTTTATGTAAAGATCTATCTAAAATGAACACTCTTGCAAAATATTTCGAGATTTATTTTATTGCTGACAACAAAAGCATTTTAGCACATTGTTTAACAATAATCATACACATTTTTTTTCTTTTCATGTAAAACTATTTTCTATCTTCTTCTTCGTCTTGAAATGACAACTCAAATTCTTCGTCATGCCGATCGATCCCCATTTCCCCCAAAGGATTTGTACTGAAAAATGTATATGTCATAAAACTGTATTCAAATGTTGAAAATAAATAAGCATTTTCAAACGAATGCCTCTATCAGTCTGGTCCTACCACGTAGCGAAATAAAGCCAATACTATGTGCCCAAGCCCCGGCTCTAAAACTATTTGCAACCACTGGCACCAGTTTAAAGGAGCGAATCGACGCTATTTCCCTATATAATGAAATATCAAATATTCAAAAATACAAAAAAGTCAAAATTGTATTAACATACAATCGGAAGGAAAAAAACGTAATTGATGAAATTGGAAAGAAAAAAATTGTCCACAATTAGTATTCCAACCAAGCTTTCAATAGGGCTCAAAGTCATTCCATATAGAACTCACAATCTGTCTATGCTACAAGTAAACAAGTAAAATAGTGATAAAAATGATGATACTGATTTAATAAGAATGATAGTAATAATAAATAAATTATAGTAAAGTAAAATTAATAAAAAGAAGATAACACAACTTATGATCGATATTTCTATTTATTTTATTGAAATGTTTATAAATACATGTATTCAATACATGCTAATGAACATTTTAATTTAATCGTAATAAAAATGATAATAATACTTACATTGATTATATTTAAAAAATAATTGCAATCAGCAATATCTTCTTTTTTCATATGATTACATTTTATGTTTCTATATTACATATTATATTGGATACACTCAGAATACAAGCTTCATTCATTTTTACACAACATGATAGGGAATCCCAAAGCTAAGTACTATTCCGTGGCTTTCCTTCCCTCCTCATCAGCTTTCTGAAACATGGGAGGCATCTGGCTATTTTAAAAGTAATAGCTGTTAAATAGGGGGGCAAGTGGTTATCTAAAAAAGGAATAGCTGTAATATAGAGGAGGCAACTGGTTATTTAAAAAAGAATAGCTGTAATATAGAGGATGCAACTGGTTATTCAAAAAGAATAGCTATAACATAGGGGAGACAACTAGTTATTTAAAAAGAATAGCTCTAATATAGCGGAGGAAACTGGTTATAAAAAAGAAAAGCTGTAACATAGGGGAGACAACTAGTTATTTAAAAAAGAATAGCTGTAATATGGCGGAGACAACTGGTTATTTAGAACAGAATAGCAATAATATAGAGTAGGCAACTGGTCATTAAAAAAAAACGGTGTAACATAGAGGAGGCAACTAGTTATTTAAAAAAGAATAGCTGTAATATAGAGAGGGCAACTGGTTATTTAAAAAAAAACACTGTAAAATAGAGGGGAAACTGGTATTTTAAAATAGAATAGCAGTAGCATTGAGGGGGAAATTGGTTATTTTTTAAAAGAATATCTGTTACAAAGAGAAAGAAATTGGTTATTTTTAGAAAGAAAAGCTGTAACATAGGGGAGAAAACATGCTGCGTGTTTGTTGCCGCAAAGGTTAGGAAACTGTTTATTTCGAAAAGAAATCAGCAACCTAGGCGAAATAACTTTTTAAGAAAAATACAAGCAAGATATTAGTAAGACACATATTTGCAAAATATTGAATCCATTTGATTATGTTGAAAGTTTATCAACATCCACATATTGCATAAATGGGTATGTGGAATGTGACAATATGCAATATCGTCGCATTAAGGAAATTCTAGCCATTTTACTGTTTTAATACTCTCAAATTCAAAGTTATTTTATTTCATGACATTTTTAAAGTAATGCAGCCCGGACTTGTCTTATGTTTCGATCATGTATTTCGTCGTCTATACAAGAAAAAACATTATATTTTGTTAATGTGATTATGAACACTTTCGTATTATTATTTTTCCCTTTTCACGCGATTTATTACACGAATAAGTTTACTGGCTGAGAAACTATAATTCGGGTCTTACCACCAGCTTTCTACCCCTCTCCATGACATGGGGGCATGCGTTCGCAAGCACCGAGTCTTCGCCTGGAAATTAACAATCAATATGTATATAACTATTTGTCGTGTTGCTGTGTTTGATGCTATACATAGTTTTCAGTAAACGCGTTATGTACTGGGGCGCAACAATAAATATTCAGAATTGACTAATACGGAAAATATCATTTTTATCCCGACATGGTGTTGACTTAATCTACAATTTAATAATATGTGATTGTTTTTAATCTTTTTTGAGTTGTTATTTGTTTTATGTCTGTATCATTGTTGTTTTTTGTCACGTCGTTGTATTGTCACTTATTATTTAATCATGCAATAAAGTGAAGCATTTTAATACACAAGCAGTGATTTATTGGAAAATTGTCATTATGCCGAACATACCATTAAATCCAACTAGCTGTGGTATAATACGTACTATAAACTTTGTCTAATTCTTTGGCCGAGTGGATGTTATTTCAACTAATGCTGTATAAAACTTACCATTAACTTCAACTGAATGTTGGGGAACATTGATGTAAGCGCACTTCTAACACCTGAATAATACACATGGTCAGCTCTGAGTGGTTTCATTGTCGCTTTGATGAAATCACCAAATCAGCCGCCGTGTTATACGTACCTTCAATTCCGACATATTCGATTGCCGCCTCGATGAAATAAACCTCAGTAAGTGTATAACTAAACGTAAACTCCAACTTCTTCGAAGGCCGCCTGTATGTGCTCTCCCCACTGTTCAACCAGTATTTCACCACTCTTGCACTTGGCGTAAAGAGCAGCAACTAATTTGAAACATAAACGTCAATAAACGTTAGCGAATTCAGAGTTTGTAGTGATTTAAATCTCGTGTAACAGCCTTCGGGTTAAAATAAGACATCACACTAGAACGACCACAATGCGACAATTATAAATGAATTTTGTAACCAAAAGTGTGATAGTTCCGCATTTTGATTAGTTTAAGCATTTGTTAAGTAAGGGATCTACATACGCGTATTGGAAAAACATTCGAAAAAAAAACTTATTAAACATATCCCTTATCGATATTAACTCGATATATTTTTAACGGTATACAACATAACATTAATACCATGCATTTTAATTTAGCAAACATCTTAATAATTTGTTATCATCAAATAAAGCCATTTTAAATCAATGAGAATACGTCGTTTGAGCAATTTTGCTTCAACCAACAGCGGCAAAAATGGAGTTTGAAGTTTGTAAAAGCAATAATATTGGGCTGTTCCTAACAAAGAAGAGTAAAGATTTGCAAGCTATGGTTTTATATCAACGATTTTATGTACAATAATATGGGCGGTTGGTTTAAACCAAGACCTAAATTGAGGTATCGGATAGTACACTAAATGTTTATACCGAGAACCTATGTATGATTATGGCAAAAGGAGCTCACGTTGTACATTCCATCAAGCCATATGGCCAGACTTGGCCGTCTGCATCTTCTGGTTTGCGCCCGCCCTTGTTCAGACCTTAAATGCATTTTAAATTGAATTATACAACTCGCCTATTGGAGACGATAATATGAACATGTGCTCGCTTGAGCTGATATGATACCCATCCAAAATACACAAACAAAAGTAAAGTAAGACAAAAAGAAAGAGCTTATTTATATTTTGTGATCTATATTATTTTCAAATACGCTCAGAAGACCTACGTGGTAATCATCACACGTATTCTGACAGATGCTTTATCGTCTTGTACATATCTGCTGCCAACGTTATGGATCTAATTACTACACATATTCTGTGTAATTGTTGTTCATACTTCAAATAAAATGATTCAGACACTTCATGTGGTACTAATCGCATTTATAATGCTAACAACAACTAAACACTAATTTTACGAACTGTTTATTGTGTCATTCGATTCTTTTAACTTTTCCATAACTAATAATTAAGTCATAATTATAACTAATTTTAAGGTCAATTTTAAACGAATTGAGTTTTCTCGTATAAGTGATAAAACGCGTTTAAATATGATGCTTTGTGGATTTTTTTTTATTAATTAAAAATCATGAGACTGTACAATCCATGAATATAAAAAGTAAGGTTTAAACTAAGAGCTGTTCTATATATCAATAACTCGCATAGAGTTAAACAATTCAAGTATGTTTGAGTTATTAATTTACAATTATATTCTTCATTAATAAAGTATTTTTTACTAACTCAATAACCCTGTAAAATGAAACATACGAATTTCGGTTATATTTTAACAAAACAAACTGAATACTATTTCATGTGTTCCCGATTGCGTATAATCTCGATTTAACACACTTTTCCACGCAAATTAAATTTAGAATACTTAATACGCGCAACTTAATATCGATTCTAAAGTCACTTAATTATGTCCATTAAGTGTCAAAATGTAAGTTTAAACGATGAAAATATAGTATCCAAAAATGTTTTTGTTATTACAAACCCATTTTTTCAATTACAATTAACATCAGTGGTTAAATTTTAAATAATTAATACAAGCTAAAGCAACGTACCATGCTCAGCAAGTTTCTCCAGAATTCGTTCTCTCCGCAGATTTTGTGCGGACTCTTCCGCGGGCTTGCATTCCACAAGGACAGCGGACAGAGCAAGTTCCAAACCCGCCAGAGTAGTCTTCATGGTTTTTGTTTCAAATCTCAATCAAGAGTGATGACAATGGGTGAAAGGTGCCCACTTTTTAGCCCTCCAGGCAGGAGTGCGGGTGTTATGTTTATTCAAGAACAAGTAATTTTGGAGCTTTTTGTTGATTTTCTGTTCACCCATGTCAATATTAGATTGCAAAATACTTGGACCTGACAGAGGTCCGACATGGATTACACATTTAAATAAAAACATGTTTGTCAGTATGCCGTATGCAAAAGTACTGTTAACATTATAAATTCTCATTTCGCAAAATTATTTCAAAGAAGTGCAGTATTATGTATTTACTGGTATTCGCACGAACGATAACGAACGCAATGAACCTGTGCCTCTCGTTAAGTGCATATCAGATTAAGCCCAATTTGCATCTCCTAAACTATACTTTAATTATTTAGAGTGTTTCGCCTTCTCTCATCATATGCACATGCGAGCTTAAAGCATATGATTTAATTGAGACGCGTGTTACAGGCACGAGACTTGAAATAAGATGATTGCATGTTTTATCAGACCTGACACATAAATTATGTTATGAAATTTAAGGTCATATACCTCTATCTATGATCAAGGAAGACAGTTGTCTGTTCATTGCCTTGGATCGTATACTGTTAAACCAAATTAACTTGGAAACGTGCTAATATGTTTTACGATAGCCGTTGAAGACGGAAATATTGTTGACACAGCCGAAAATCCCCTACCGATGGATCCTTGAGGCCGGTGGCAAGTTATATACATTTTACACTTTAGCGCGTAGTAATATGCCATTACATTCCCATAAAAATGTATGAGTTTGTTAAATAAATGTCGTTATACGACTGAAATAGTGTAAATAAAGGCACAATCCCGTATCCCTGATTATTTTTAGCAGTTGCTAATTACTTGCATAAGTATGTACACGTAGTACATGTACTAGTTACCCGAATTGCCTTTAAAAGTACGGGTAGTTTAAACTGAAAAACTGTATATTACTTAACTATTGTTGAATCGGCAAGCAAAGTACGCCGTATGAACTTGAACAATATGCACTAGGGCTTTCAAACACTGGTCTACGAGATACCAATCAATACACTGGGATCTAGCACAATATGCATGTACACTATGAGACAGCAGTACGTGTTCTTTGTTCAATCACATTATACACTATGGATTTTAAAGAAAAACTATACAGTGTGCACATCAATCAAGCAGCAAATATTATAATTAAAATTTAAAATTCCAAGACATATCATTGCGAAAAACAATTGTACGGAGAGGGTACACACTCAAGTAGCATAAAATTCACTAGGAACTCGTTTAGTTTGCATTAAGCACGTTCACATTCATATGAGGCACCATAAAAATGAGTGAACTATGCTATACGCTGTAAGGAGAACGTGTTTGAATGTGTGTAATATGTCCAATGAATTGTGCTAGAAATCTATTATGAACAAACAGAAGAGTTGCTGTTGAAAATACTATAAGTTACATAAAGGATATGCAACGTAAGCGTTAGGTAAAAGTATGGCAATTGAATCTAAATTTCTTGAGTCAGGGCCGTAGTATCGTGCGATAATTTTGTAGCGATATGCTTTTCATATAATTGGACATCATCACGACGTTTTTACTTACTGAACATGCCATGAGAAAGAAAAAAACACTGATGTATTGTGTTTGACGTGCAAATGTGAATTTGTTGACAGTATGTCTTTAACAGGCCTCGTTTCTGTCACGGTACCGAACTTAAACGGGATTAGTGGAAGGATGTGTGGCGGCCCGGTTAGCTCAGTCGGGAGAGCATTCGCCCTGTAAGCGAGGTGTCCCGGGTTCGAGTCCCGGACTGGCTGCACACTTTTCACCACCCGGCGACAATGGCGCCCAACTTGCAGTTCTCCATAGAACTTGCCCGTGGGTTCGTCGAGATCAGTTATATACTGTTCTCTGTCTCGAATTCGAGGACGAATTCCAACAGGGGAGAATGTCACGGTACCGAACTTAAACGGGATTAGTGGAAGGATGTGTGGCGGCCCGGTTAGCTCAGTCGGGAGAGCATTCGCCCTGTAAGCGAGGTGTCCCGGGTTCGAGTCCCGGACTGGCTGCACACTTTTCACCACCCGGCGACATTTCTACATAAGTAACTTTATTTGCTCACATTATGAACGTATCGTAGTATGAATACATTAAACCCATCAAGTATTTACTTTCTTCAGTTAGCTGCAAAAATAACATCAGCTGAGCATACATGGGACAAAAAATAATTTGCTTATTGTCTGTAAATAGGCATACGATTTTGAAATTGGTTTGACCGGTCATTACGTAGAACGTTCGTAATAGAGTTTCAAAATGATCTGCACTCTAAATATTCTGATACATAGGGGTTTTTAACACTATTAAGTGAAAATATTAACAAACATTCATTAACGCCTGATCATTCGATGTGGGAGTTCATTTCAAAATACAGTTTGTTATGTAAACATAATGGCAATCATCAACAAAGAACGGCTTCCTTTTGTTTTAATGTTAAAGCTGTTCATATAAAATTATGAAAACAAATGCTTCAGGATTATGTATGAACTCGGTAATTGTGTAATAGTTTCAACGTTGAACGTACAAAACAGGTCATTTTTGTCATATAATCTAAGTATACTTAACTAAATGCATTTCTAATGCCTCTTTTTGAATGGAGCACATGCATTTGCCATTTTAAGTCCTTTAGTCATTAAGGGTTGTGTATCGCGTACCTCAAGATTTTTTCTTTTCAATTATCAAGGTTTGAATTAAGGATAAACAAAACAATTAAATGAAATAAACAAAGACTAATTGATAGCAGAAAACTATTTAGTTATATAAATAACAAACAAGTGGTATTGGATCTTTTAAATGAATTGCGATTTTCGTATCTCTTAAAATAATGTTGATGTCCAGAAACAAAGGGAACCCCACGCGAGATTTTTACAGATCGCGCAAGCATGTTCCGCGGTTTTTGGTGGTTGTGGTGCACTAAATTGCAAGAGATAAATAAGTTTCTTTTTGTAAATAACACTTTATTCAATAAACCGACTTACGGTGCAATACTTCAACCTAAAATAATGTAATGGTATTTTACATCATCGTTTGTAGATAATAAAATTTAGTCTCTATAAGTTATGTTTATGGTTTTCAGAGGCACATAACCATGCAATACGACTGTTTGAATGGTTTACTTATTGACCTACATCACACATTGCATGGACAGCAGACTTAAGAATCGACAGGCAATTGTTCACGGTCGACTGCAAATCGTGACCATACCAGCTGAGTCGATAACGATTTCTATTTTCTATTGTTTGCATGGTGGACAATGCCTTCTTGTCATAATGGTTGTATATGTTAAATATGTAATAAGATATTTTCCATTAAAACAAGTTTCAAGTAATTCAGTCTTAACAGACAACAAATATATATAATACTAAATTGTTCATAAATATGACATTACGAAGCGATGAGATACTTATTCCTTTTACCAGCCCTTCAAGCAGCCCCACCGTATGATATCTAATATACTTTGAAATCCGCCAACACGTCAAAGGGTTGCTGGATTGAGTTGCTATACGGAAAATTAGTTTATCTGACTTATCATCCTTTGGTTCAGTCCGAAAGAAAGTCAATGCTCATTGTTTTTGTCTTCATATAAGTATGCTTAACTTCCAGACCCAAATAAATGCTCATCTGTGTCCCCGCTTTGATTACACAGTTGACCTATAAGTGGGTTCTTAATTCTTTTTAAAGCTATATCTACGATCTTCAAAACGAGATGACAGAATAAGACAATGCCAAAACTCCATTTTCAGTGGGAAATCAAGGGGTAATAAGAATACAAGCGTATTCCATAGGTTACGTTTGTTCATAAACATAACAAAATTGTGTGGAGAACAATTAATGCGGTCTTCCGTTGCATGTATTCCTTGTTTTTATTTACAATTTCTTGACGCTTGGAACTGAAATTGAGCGACTGTGGTCCAGAAAATTGAAACTGATTCTATAAAGTACACATATTCTAAGTCCGTGTATTTCAAAACTTAGCAACAGATCTGGTTAAATATCACTTCAGAATAAGATAATGCCAGAGAACCTTATTATCTAAGGTTATGCTAAAAAAGGCCAACCTGTAAGTTGTATTCCTTTGAAGGTCATTGGTCAGCCAAAAAGGATAATATAGCTTTGATAGCTCTATAAGATAGAGGTCAAGAACAAAAAGTTGTCTCTCACATATTTCCCCATTACCACTTTACCATTTTTGATTTTGCAGACTACCCTAAACCCTTTATTTTGCATAATGATACACTCTTCTGGATTATGGAATGTATTTTTTCAAGTTCTGGACTTCTGTATGCCAAGACTTTTATTGTCACAACTGAAGTTAACGTTTTAACGTGTGTTATGTCTAACATATATCTAGCTCTATCAGTAATGGTATTCCGACTTCGTCAGGATATGAGAGTAAATCACAAAGCAAACCAGATCAAAAACGGCGCCCATCAGGCCGCTTCATGTCGCACATTTTGTTGTAGGTACTCATATTACTTCAATTTTTAGTTTTTTGAGTTTGTTATTGTATCTCCGAAAATAGATGCATTTAAAATTGAAAGTATGCTTGTGTTCATCATATCGAATATTAATATAAAGAGATTCATCATGCACTTTCAAGTTTAGATTCATCTAGCATTTGCATTTAATAAAAAGTAATTCCAAGCTTATTTCCTTGTCATAATAAAACATTTTTTTAAAGCAAATGCAGAATTTAAAATCGATTTATTTTCTTTAATCCTTAAATGCATCTTAAATTTTTTATGTAACCAGTTTTAAAAGGCAGACCGTTTAACATAGCAATTTTTCAACTTTATTTGCGCAATATATTTGTGGAAATGTATTTGAAATTCAAAAGAAAACAATATATTTGTATATTTAATAACTATACATATTTTATAAAAAAAATACTTGTGTTGAAACTGATGAAAGTCTCTTGTTTCATTTGTTCACTTTCCGTTTCATTCAATAACATGCAATTTCAATATATATTTTTTGAAAACCATATTATTATTGTTTCAAATGTTTGCAGTGCATCAAGTTAATTCTATTTAAGTTTCTATACATTAAAACAAATATTTTTCGTATTTTCATTATGTAAATTGTCATAACTAAGGCGGTTGGAGCATGGGATGCAACTCGCAGTTATATTTAATAAAGGATGAACGCAGTAACTCCACCTAGAATGTTCGTTTATAAAGTACTGTTTACTTGTGTGCATAAATCATTCCATTACCCAAATCCACTACACTTGCGTTGTTACTTGAACTGTAAAATGATGCCAATATGATTCTTTGCATCAATGACATTCTTGTAATTGTGTTGTAATTGTCAATAAACTATGATAACCTTGCATATTTAGGTATTTCTAAACTTAAACAATAAATTTCTATATTATACGACGACTTCGCATACCGCCAGCAATACACATACGCATTGTACCGGAATTCGTAAAAGAGGAAAGTGTATAACCAATCGAAATTGTTTGTTTGTTTTGTTGTTTTTGATGCTTGCCATATTTGCAATGGCCTCCATGCCATAGTGGATATGGTGTCCGCTTAGCGACCGGTATTTAATGAATTCGATCCCCACTGCGAGCATTCATCTGAAGACAAAAATTACTTGTTATACCCAGCCAACGGCCTCGAGATTGTTTGAATAAGTCTTAGGCTTTTCATTAAATTGAGCTTAAAATAATAGGTTTATACCTATGACTGTGATGATTAAATATAGCTCTTCTGTTAAATAACCAACTGCCGATTGCATAAATGCAATAGATTTACGGCTTGACCTCTGCTCACGGCAGCCCCTTTTTGAATGCGTTTTAATTGTGAGCGATCAATACAACATGCAAAATATGATTTGGATATCGTATCCGAACTTTGATTCGAAAAAATAATAAATAAAGAATCCACTTTTTTAAAGTAAATGTTTAAAGTTATACTCAAAAAAATAATTTTAATTACGAGAAACTCTTACAGTCAATACCGCAATAAGGTGACTCGTGCCCTTTCGATTCCCTTTCAGGAGTCGGTGCATCATTGTTATTTCCATTGCCATCTGAACAATGCATTTTAGGAAATAAACTGGTGGACGTATGTGGCAGGTATACACTTTTTTTAAGGATAGATGTTTGGGTAACTTTTAGATAAGTGCATTGCTTCCCTTTGTGGTGGTGAAGTTTCTTTGCTATTAACAAGTAAATATCATTATTTGTTTCACAATAAGCTTAATATAATCATGTACGAACATATAATCGCATTTCTAGTGTTAATGCACTGCAGAACGTAGCGTCTTTGTTTTGGTTACATCGATGGCTACATTTGTTCGGAAACATTAAGAGGGGATAATAACATTAAACACCGTTACTAAATAGCATATATGTTAGTCATTGGCTGGGAAACTGTGTTTACTAGCATTATTAGTAGTAAATAGTTATAATTTAACTACAGTGTAATTTTAAAGTTATAACAAGTTTTTATTTCATTTTACAACACACATATAACATAGTTTTTTTACTTATTGCTTCACCAAGTCGTAAGCCTATAATTGACGGTGAATGTAACTCGATTTGAAGGCTTAGGGAAAATACAAATGAATGTACACCTAAAAACATGAATGTACACACGTCGTTTTCGTCTATAAGGATTTTCAAAAAGCTAAGGATGTTTTACTGAATCGACTAAATTACTCTCTTACAATACATAGTTGAAGGAATCCTCTCCCAACGTGGTATTCCAATCGGCATATTGGAACGTAACGTTGTTTGAGAAACGGACAAAAATCATTTTTTCTGTTAATGTCTGTTCTTACCAGTTTAATGTCCGTTTCATATTCGATTAATCCGCTCCTTGTTCGGCGATGTCCAGTGACATCAGTTCTGTCCGTTGGGAAGTTTTGAGCATGTTCAAAACTTCCAACTGGATAAAACGGACAGATAAGTCTGTTTGATGTGCAGTCTTCATACGTTAGTTTACCGATTGTTCGAAACTTGTGCGTTGCACATCCTGTACATATCCAGTTCATGTCTGTTAATGTTCGGTTGTCCTGGTCAACCACCAGACAATTACCGGACTAATACCAGACTTGCAACTGATACACCCAACCGTTCCGGACAACTAACGCATGCTCAACAGATAATAACAGACAGCTAAAATACACAAAAGATCGAGAACTTTTTATCCGGTACTAATGCGTTACACTTCCGTTTATTCCGGTAGAAGTCCATTACTGGCTCCGTTCCGGAAACCAAACACATGTTCAACAGATAATAACGGACAGCTAACGTATATAAAAGTGCGAGAATGTTTTTTCCGGTACAAATGGGTTCAACTGCTGTTTTTTTCAATTTAAGTCCGTTACTCGCACAGTAATATTCGTTAGTCAACTGTTAATTATCCGGTACGTATCCGTTACATATATTTTTTTGTTACATCACCCGTACTTGTGCAGTCACTGTGTGTTTCCTACGCTTCACACACCGATAGCTACAGTCTTGAGCGGCAGAGCAGGTAAATTTTATCACCGGATAACCAAAATCTGTATATTTTGTCCGTTTTCTCTCTGTTACATATTCATTAGTCGGTCTGACCGGGCCTTTATAAGTACACTTTTTATGTTTCAAAAAGTAATCATTTGTCACTATGTGATGTTTTAAAGATAATAAGACTTCCAAATGGGTGAACAAACCAAGGGTTTCACATAGAGAAAAAGGCAAGCACATTTGAAAACATCAATTCCTAGTTTTAGGCTGATACCTTTAAAAAGTTATAATTTCATACAATATTAAATTTTTCTTTTTTTTAATGAGATTAACCGGCGCTTTGAACTTTTATGAAAAACAGAGCGTCTTTCATAATCACCTTATGTTCCTTTATAATAAGTATACAAAGTTTCATCCAAGTATCATAAGTAATTTCACGTAAATCACTAGATGCAGTTTTAGCTAAGGCCTTTAAAAGTTCTTCCTATTTTTGATAATAGATGACTGACAAGATAGAAGGAGCAAGTGCAATAGGGGGATCTTTAAGTATAAACAAAAGATGTGTTTGTCAGAAACACAATGCCCCCTATTGCGCTGCCTTGAAATTAAAGTTCAATATCATTTGGCAAGTTTAGAAATATCTCCCTTTTAAAGCTTATAACTTCCCTAGGATTATATTTTAAACTTTTGACCTTGAATGGTGACCTTGACCTTTCTCCACTAGAAATGTGCAGATTCATGAGATACACATGCATGCCAAATATCAAGTTGCTATCTTCAATATTTAAAAACTTATGACCAAACTTTAACGAAGGGTAAAGTTTTAGGAAAGAAAAATACAATGATATTTGAACTTCGACCTTGAAGGATGACCTTGACTTTTCACCATATTAAATGTGCAGCTCCATGAGATACACATACATGCCAAATATGAAGTAGCTATCTTCCATATCGCATAAGTTATCAAACTTTTACAAAGGTTAAAGCTTTGTGACAGAATGACAGACAGGCCAAAAACAATATACCCCCAATCATTTGATGTGGGGGCATAAAAACACACGTTATTCTATAAGTGAAATAATTTGAAAAGTTTTGTTAGTAAAGAACCCATTAAGAAACTGCTAACTGCATATCCTCAAGGCATGTTTGATGCATTTTTCAACTGGTGGGTTTGTAAACCAAATGATAATAGCAAATTCATTGAATTGTTATCCCCTGGCAAATAAATCTTGTCTATGGAGGGGTGCAAATCCCATGATGTACAATATAATTAAACAAAATGAAGGGTAGGTTAATTGTTTGATGAAAAGCAATGCTCTACAGTGTTATCTACACATCCATGAAGTCTTAATTTGAAAAATTGTATCAAATCTGAGATATGGCAAAAATGTTACATCATACAAAATCAACAAGCAATAACTCTTATTTGAGAAAGTGTTGGGTTATGGTTCTTGTGCATGGCCCTTCTTTCATTGATCTCTACAAAACCATTAAGTTTCATGTTGAAATATCGTTTCATATCTGAGATATAACCTTGAAAATTGAGATTATACAAACACAATTAAGGATAATAATTCTTAAATGAGTGTAGAGTTGTAGTGCTTGAGCATTGCACTTCTGTTCATTAATCTCTAGACACGAATGAAGTTTCATGTTAAAATTTTGTATCAAATCTGAGATATAGCTTTGAAAAGTAAGTTATACAAAAACAATTAAGTGCAATAGATCTTATAGGAGTGTAGGGTTATGGTTCTTGTGCATTGCACTTCTTTTCATTGATCTGTTGACACGCGTGAAGTTTCATGTTGAAATATCGTATCATATCTGAGATATAGACTTGAAAAGTTAGATTATACAAAAACATTTATGGAAATAACTCATTTGTAAGAATGTATTGGATTATTAATCTTAAGCATGGCCATTCTCCTCATAGATATCAATACATTTAAAAATTTTACAACTAAAGCTTTAACACTAATATAACTATTTATACACCCACACCTCTTTGTCAAAACAAAAGCAGCCATGATTAAACACATGGAAACTGTATTTATAAAAGTTATAATTCATGGTGATGACATACTAGTATTTCAGCTCAATCCCTTGGAAAATGTTGATATTTGCACAGAGTGACCCCAATATACCCACTTCCAAACTTTGTTTGCGAAGTTTGAATAATTAATTGTAAATAATGTATGTTATTTGATAGTGAAAAACCTGAGAATATAAAATCCATTTCGTAATATATAACAAATGTGTACCTTTCTAAGTTCACGCGACTAAGAACTTTAGAATGTCTATCTCCAAGCCTCTGGAATCTTTTCATCTGAACCATGATGAATGGAGAGTTAACTGCCTCAAACTCATAACTCATGATTGACCATGTAAGATTGTTGCAAGAAGTGCAAAGCCTGAAAGACAAACATGGTGATCATAACTATAATAAGAAAGCCAAGTTGGCCGTAATCACTCACCCAAATTAAAATTGTGATACTTGAGTAATTTTAGCTCGGAGCTTTTACAATTCACAATATGTGGTTTCTTATATTTTAATCTTATAAAAACTTATAAAGGTCTAAATATAGCATGTGACCTATAGGGTGTGGCCATTTTTGATTCTAGGAGCATAATTTGTACAAATTGATATCAAAAACATAAATCTATTGGCTTAAAACTTACACTAAGTCATCTCTGCCCAGAATTTGTGTTTTGCAGAATTCTTGAATGCATAATGAAACTGTCAACAAACTTCTTTGAGGCATTTCGAACAGCAACATGTTGGTTTCCTCATTCATCCTATGGATCTGAAAAAAGGCAGAGCAAATTTAATACAGTCAAAAGGTTTAACTACGTTATAGATAAAATAAATGTCTGACTGATTTTAATGTAAGTTAATTTTAGGAAATGCAGAAAATATCAATTCTGAGAAAAAATTGTATGGCTGCATATGATGTCATGTTTGTTTGATTACATAAAAAAACTTAAGTAACATAACAATATCCTTGGAGTTCATCATTTGAGATTCACTGCCACAATTGGCCAAAATCATGCGACTATTTAAAATTTGTCAATATAGCCGGTTGACTATACACAACTTTTGCACAAAACAAAGAGACTCGTTATTAATGAAAATTTACTAAGTCAGTTCATTCAACTTCAATGTTACACAAATAAAATATGTTTGTTATATCTACCTTTCATCAACTTCCTTTAATTTAATACTTCTAAATAGCAAAACCCAGCAGTTAGGCAGCAGCAAGAATTATAACTCAATACAGTCGAAACCTGATAGCTCAAACTCGCCATGACTGACAGCAAAGGTCAAGCCATCCGGAATTCGAGCCATCCAATGTTTACAATATATACTTATGTTTACTTAAATTAATCTGTATTTAATTTACATGATATCTCCAGTTGAAGAGTATTAATACTGCCTATACTCCTTACTACTTTTTGCTATTGACTTAATACCTGGAACTAAATAAAAAAAACTCTCATTCATCAATATTTTTAAAAAGTTACACATAAAATCAAACAAATATTATCTAATTATAATAATAAATGTATGATATATATGGGTGTTTTATACATAGCTCGTTTAAGGGTACATGTAAGAAACAGCACTAAAAACAAAACGTGCATAAGCACTATTAACACATTGCTGACATATAAAACAGCATTACATGTATTGATGTACTTTTTTAAAGAATGACATGATGTCAGTCTGTGTTTATTTCATGAGTAATCGAATCAATGGATACACAAAATGTTTTTTCCAACCAAGTTGACACTTAACATGTTGAAATGCAGCTGCTCAAACCATAATAATACTAAATCTAAAAAAAAATGAAATTTGCCTAAAGTTTAAGAAGCTACCTTAAATACCGGTATGCACAAATAATTGGATGAATAATGTTATAAACAGTGTAGTATTCTTAAAATAAATTATATAATGTGCGCCATAATATTCAGCAAGTTTATGTAAGGAAATGTATTACCTCTTTGCATTCCATGCATTCTCGAATATGCGACATTTCTACATAAAATGGACCTGGGTGAGGTTCTAAACTCAGTAGCCATGTGACAAAATCTGCTGCATCGTGCTGCCGACCAAGAGGAAAATCTTGTTTTGAATTCATCAGCAACACTTTCTAAAATAAAAGAGTATTTTATAAAAATTGAGGTGGGGTTTAATGAATTGAGCAAATAATTTTTTAAAAAGGGCAATGAAGATCAACAATTTTAAGAGTCACTAATAGAGATGGTGAGTCATTTGTTATTTCAATATATTTTTTTTTTTTTAAAGGACTGAACATCCGGAGTCCTGAAGTAAAAATGCTTAAGCCTACTGAGCTATTCTGCCAAGTACACATAGCTGGCGTATGTTATACCTTATATAAGCAATCTTCGTAGTTTCACAAAATTTATGGACAAAAACAGATCTCTCCAAATTATTCAATCGT
Source organism: Dreissena polymorpha (assembly GCF_020536995.1). NCBI lineage: Eukaryota > Metazoa > Mollusca > Bivalvia > Myida > Dreissenidae > Dreissena > Dreissena polymorpha. Next base: position 11,781,601 of record NC_068357.1, read on the forward strand.
TTCGCGTTGCAACGCTTTATTAATTTTAGGTTTTAAAATCGTCAAAAGATGCATATAATGGCTATATTAGACCAAGGTAAATGCTCAGTATTACTGTTTCCTCACAAATATCATAACTAAAACGAAAATTTGCGAATCTGAAACTACTTTTTTCAATTTTGTCAATTTACCAAAGCGTGAAAAGATTCCTTTAAAGTCTAGATAGGTAATACATGCTAAAATTTAACTTTGATAAAAAGATAGACCTAGAAGTTTATGGAAGGTTGACAAATTATCACCTGGAACCTTGGCTTCTGTATTTGAATAATTTAGTGGTGAGCGTTTTAATTGCTTGTTACATGACGAAGTCAAGGCACATCAACTCAACCATTTTTAAATGCATAAGCAAGCTTTCTGCCTTGGCCCAACAATAATGTTCTGAGAAAATAAAAAGTTGGTTGCATTGCCAATTCGGTAATATGTATTTTTATGTTGAAATATTTAAAATAAATAGAATATTTCATGCATTATTGTTCTGAAGATACAATTTTTCAGTCTACAACACTTAGTAACAGTCTGTGTTTTATAACTTCTTGCTGAAATTACTGAAAATAGTACTCAATTAAATATAAAGAAAACCTTCACATCCTTCAATTCAGTGTTTCCATCTTTATCTCGAATTCGCTCCATGACAAGTTGCAACTCTCTACACAGTGGGTCAGATGCTGAAAATAAAAACATCCCATAATAAATGAAACAATAAGAAAGTTACATAATTTGCAAAGGTCTTCATCAAATGTTTACATGTTATAATTTATAGCAGACCACTTTGAGTCAGGTTATCATACACTTGAAGGTAATATCAACTTATTGCCAGCTTTCTGCTATATTATGGTATAGAACCTCTTGTTGTTAACATAACCTTTGAATAAGGGACAAAATATTTGATTGCAAAAAAATGTTTATGCATGCAGCCTAACCTTAACTCTCTAACCACCTACTAGGACACATTTAAAAAACAAGAGGGCCTGAAAGGCCCAAAGTCGCTCACCTGGGATGACAAGATATTATTGGGACTAATATTCTTACCAAGTTTCATTAAGATCGGAAGATAAATGTGGCCTCTAGAGTGTTTACAAGGTTTTACTATAGCCATATAAGGAAAAATGCCCCGCCCCCAGACGGCCATGTTTTTCAACCAAATGGCATCATTTTCAAACTCGTCCAAAATATTATTGGGATGAATCTTCTAACAAAGCTTCATGAAGATTAGACAATAAATGTGTCCTCTAGAGAGTGAACAAGGCAAATGTTGACGCCGCACAACGGACGACGCACGACGGACAGCGGACAAAAGGCGATCACAAAAGCTCACCACGAGCACGTTGTGCTCAGGTGAGCTAAAAACAAATACCAGTTTAATAATTTACTTGTGGCACGTTTAAAACAATGTTCACATCAAATAAATAAGTAATCAATCCTTGCAAACAAAGGCACATACACTCGTGACAATCATTTATCACTGACAAAATAAAAAGACATTGAATGATCACAGTGATGTATTTATGACAAGTTTTATAGATCTAACTAAACTCTTTATATTTCTTACGACATAAGACATTTCCAGCATTTCCCAGGTATATACATGTATCAGTATAAATGAATAATGTCTATTGTCCTCATCAACTGGTGCGTTTATTCATCATGATTATTTGATAACAGTATGCATCAACCACTTACCAAATAATACTTCTTCCTACAAATCTTAAGGACAATTAAGAGCTAAAGTCTTTGACTAAAAAAAGATTTCTTACATTTGAGGGTAAATCCTTCAAATGAAGCAAATGCCTGCACAGTGCAAATCATCCAGCATGTATTCTGTGTGTTCTTTAATCCGGGAGGTAAAACACACTTTCCCAAGCGTGTTCCAGGTTTCTGGGAACGTCTTCTTTTCTTATCAACTGGAAGACATTCGTCCTTGTTTGCTGCATTGCTTCTTGGTTTGGTCTTAGAAGTTGCAATGTCTTGGGTGCCATTATCTTTAGAAATCTTATTTTGTTACTTCTTTGATTTCTTCTTAGAAGCTGCAATGTCTTTTGTGCCATTATCTTCAGATATCTCATTAAGTTTTTTTCTTGATTTCTTCTTAGAAGTTGCAATGTCTTGGGTGCTATTACCTTCAGATAACTCATTTTGTTTCTTCCTTGCTTTTTTCTTTGGTGTAGAGATAATTGTAAAGTGTAAAGCAATCACCAATGTTTTTCTCGATAACTTTTTCTGGAATTTCTTCGGCACCAAGTTTTAAATTCGTTGCTTCGATTTTATATGGACATTCAGCTTCTGTTGGAGTGGATGTTTTAATTTGAGCACCACTTTTGCTTTCTTTAGGTTGTTTGGGAACAGCTGTTGCATTTGCAGCATAGAAGCGTGGTCCTTTTTTGGCTTTCTTTCTTTTTTTAGACCAACTTTCTCTAGCATCTGCAACCCCTTCATTAGTGGTCTTCAACCCGTCCAGTTCTGAGTCCCCTGCATATTCTCTTAATCTGCCTTGGACATCAGTGAAAACCAGTTTCACAAACTGGCCAACTCTTACACCACCTTTTTACAAAGTAGGTTTGATTTTACAATGTTGAACCAACTCTCAACGATTGCATTAGAGTCTCTGGTGATTGCACTGGTCTCCCCTGATGACTTAGTGGTACTCTGTCCATCTACATTTAGCATCAGTCCACTCCAAAGGCAAACTAATGGGAGGTACTGTTTAACCAATATATCCAATACAACTGGTTGGAAGTAGCCATTTTCTTCCAAATGAGAAGTGCTCTCTTCCAAAGGTTCCCCTTCAGTAGCATCTACAAAGACAAAATTGTAACTTGTTTAAGAATGTAGTGTAAATCCTTCAATGGGTATAAGGAGACCTGGACCAGATAAGTAAAAATGCTCAAATGTTTTACTTACTCACCTTGACCTTGAGTCCACGTAACTGGCTCATGTTTTGTCTCTATGCCCTAAACATTGGTGTCAAGTTTTTTTAAAGCCTTCAATAAGAAAAGTAGATAATTATGGACCAGACACACAAAAACAGGCTTTAAACATAGCCTTTACTTTGAGAAAGCTTAAAAACTCATTCATCTGAAGAAAAAATTAACCACCTTAAGATTGTAACCAAGTTTCATAAAAATCCTTCATAGAGTATAGGCGGGTCTTATGTGACACTCATGTCTTTTAAATGGTCTCAAATACCGAACAGTAAATCTAAACTTTTTTTTAATCCTACAAAGGGGAAAAGGAGAAAAAGAGTAAACAAAAAAGTTAAGACTTAAACCTTTGACCTCAAAAATATCATACCTTGAGCCGCCATGACTAATTCATGCATTCTGCACATGGTCTCAATGTGATCAACATTTTTGACAAGTTTCATGAACAAAGTGGTTATGAAGGTGTTACAGACATTCTGATTTACATGTGGACGAAAGTCATTCTGATTATTTCCTTAACTGCTTTGCGGTAAAAGAATTACAACAGGAACATGCCTGCCCAAAAAAGCTTAATCACATTTAAACATTCACTAATATAAGACCTTGTACTCAAACTTGCTTCAAGTGACCATGTTCATATTTGTTGTATATGATCAAAACACTGCAACTCAGAGCTTTGACAGGGATAATATAATATGTTGAAATCTTGAAGACTGACTTTCTTTTCAACTAAATTTTTCTTCAATGGGGCAAAAACTTTGCAAATTGGGCATCTTTTTACCTGCAGATAGACTAGAAATCATGGAACATAAAAAATTGCATCATAAATAAGTTATCAAATGAGCATTCAGAATGTTAATACACATTATTTTTCTGATTTGATCTCATGACCTAATAATCCACCCAATTGGAAGAGCAACTTTAATTGGGCAAGATATGGTCAAGATAAATCTTCCGCCAAATCATCAACAATTTAAAGTAATGAATATGATTTCTTTTTGACCTGTTAACCTTCTTAAATGTATTGATCCCTGACTTTTCCAAAGTAAGAACCTCGCCTAGATATTGTCAAGATAAGCACTCTGACCAAGTTTAATCAAGTTAACCTTCACTTTGAATTGACTGTACAATGACCAAACATAACAAAAGATGACGATTAAAAGGGACATGTTCACAGATTTTCGAAGTTGTGAAAAAGAATTAATGCTTTTTAGAATATATGACAATAAATTTAATTTTATAATCTAAAAAATGTGAGCAAGTCCCTTTAACATTATTGGTACATGACAATTATTATTTACCATACAAAATACGGAGGATGTATTCACACATTCCTTTCAGAGCCACCCTTTCTTCTTTGATTACTTTCATAAATACAGATAATCCATGTTTTTGCATCTGATAAATAAAGACGCTATTCTGAAAGCAATAGCTAGGATACTTGGGAGTTAAGTGGACAAAAACACAAAACTTTTCCAAATTTTCATTTTTCTAATTTTGGAAGGGGCCATAAATCATTCAAAATGCCAGTCAGATTTACATTACTTTACCTGCACATTCCCTTAGTATTGTTAGTATGTGTTGCAAGTATGAAAGCAAAAGCTTTGATACTTTAGGAATAAAAAGAACCTATACACAAAACTTTACCAAATTTGCAATTTTCTAAGTATAAAAAGGGCCATAATTCGTACAACATGCTTGTTACAATTGTCTGCTCTTGTGTATTGATTGGGGTCATGTTGGTATAGATGTATGCAAAATATGAAAGCAATATGTCAAGGCACATAGACAATATTACAGGTGGTACACAAACTTTAACATAGAGTTATCAATAATATGCATACTCTAGTGGAAAGTGGGTCATAATTCTTACAAAATGCTATTAACACGTGTCTGCTCTTGTTTATAGATTGGGGTTATTTTGGTCAATAAGTATACAAAATATGAAAGCATTATGTCAAGAGACATAGAAAATATTTGATGTGGTACGCAATCTTTAACGTAGATTTTTCAATAATATATGCATATTCTAAGTGAAAAAAGGGCCATCATTTTTACAAAAAGCTTGATATAGTTGTCTGCTCTTGTTTATAGATTGAGGTCATGTTGGTTAAGGAGTATGCAAAATATAAAAGCAATAGGTCAAAGGACATAGAAAATATTTGAGGTGGTACGCACACTTTAACATTCCGACGCTCATGCAGACGCCAGGGTGAGTAGGATAGCTCCACTATATATATTCCATATTAAATAGTCGAGCTTAAAATGTGGAGACGGAGGTTGGGGCAGCAGAGGGGAGCTAACCTTTGCAATACCCACACTGTCAAGGACCGGGGCGTCATAAAATAAATGCTGAGGGCCTGTGTACATCAACTTAAAGTTTCTCTCAAGATATTCTGCCACAACAAAATGGTCTACAAAGCAACTTTCCAACCAACAAGTGCCAAATCATTTACCCCAGCCCACAAAGCTTAATCAGAGAAAATGCAATCAAAGAGATGTAAAGTTATGGAACTGTTCAAAGCATATGGGCATATAGAGTCTTAATATCTTAACTCACCATAAGCTTCAAATAAGTTATGACATTTTTTTTCATTATTCATCAAATAAAACCTTTTAAATTCATGAAGTGACTAAATTTTAGTGAAAGAATTACATAATTTGAAAATGCGCCAAAGTAGTATTTTGTAAATTAATTAAATTTATTTAAATGTCCTGTCCTGTCTTGTCTTTTTCTCATTATAAGCTCGTTAATTATACAAGGGTGGCACAATTTCACAGATTTATAGTGTCTTCAATTTTTTAAAAGGCTACTTGCAACTTGCCTGAAAAGCAACTATGTAAAAACAATTGTAGAAAAAAATCTCAAAAGTTGTATAATCCTTGTATGCCTTGGGAAAACATGGGCAATAAGTAAAACTTATATTTCCATCTCAAAATAATTCAAGTCAGCAAGTACATGCAGACCAGTTACTAAAAGAATTATCAAAATTTCCCAGAAAAACAGACACATTTCAGAACAAAAATTGCTGAATGTATCCCACTTACTGAACACAATTTTTCTCACCTCGATTGGTTTTAAAATGGCTTTTGAATGGTGATATGTCTCTTATGCCAGATGATGATCGTCCAATGAAAAGGAATTCTTCTTCATCAACTTGCGGGGAACCTACATGTTATAAGAACATTGTTAAATACAAATAAAGTAATATTGTGTTTTTTATAAGGCTCAATAGATTAAGAATGAGCCTTAAAACTAGTGAAGAAAAGCATGTAAACATAAGAGGCCAGGACAATGATATTTGCTAAAGGCCTGTATGTTAAAAGGTAAAGCTATGTTTTGCACGGTCACACGCGTACCCCCATATTGGCATTTGTAAATATACACAAGCAGAGTGACTGAGTCTGCAGTTAATTACTTATAGCCACACAACTTATTTGACATAGTAAATTTAATTATTAATAAGAATCATATTTTATTTATGCAAATTAGAATATATATGGGTGGTTACAAGGTAGAAGTCCGTAGTTTTTGTAGTTAAAAACTTAAAAATAATCGCATTTGTCAAAATGGACGTATACAATTAACATATACAGCAGTTCATTGTTATTGTTTTGATTCCGGATTTTCGCGCATGCGCAATGCACCGGTGATTGATTGATTTTTGATTGATTTTTATTCAGGTTTTAAAACACATAATATACAAGTTATCTTTCAAAATTACATAACAATTTTAACTAAAGGCATTTGTGAGATTGCTGCTGATCAAAACCTATGGTATAAAAACTGCCATAAAATAATATAAAATATGATTTGACCAAGAAAATGAACACAAAAGTGAAACAATATAAAATAGTCTTAAGGAAGCGTATCACCTCAAATTAGATTTGAAGGGAACAGATCTGCAACTGCCTCACAATTAAAATATGATTTAATGTGACTATACTGGAATATAATATATTGCTTGATTATCACAGTGAAACATGTCACATATATTTGTTAACACAGATTTTTAGCACAGACAAGTGATTTGATATATTATATAAACAAATTCACAACTTTAGGGAAAACTTAGTATGTAAAAAGAATTAACTTGGATAACATAATGTAAAAACCTAGGATTGCCCATGAAAGCTCGAAATCTTATTTCCAATGGGGTCCAGTTTAGGTTATACTTACTATGATATAATCCTGTGAGAAAGTTACACAATATGAACAATAAGCCCCTGATAATTTGAGTTTACCTGTAAGTTGTTACAATCATGTTTCTATAATATATTTGCCATGATGACTTGTACACACATATTATAAAAGAACAATTAAAGTGTTTTAGCTAAGCACAATAGATGGTTCTTAACAGCTAATTTGAACTGGTGTTTATTATCAATTTTCTTTATTGTATCTGGCAAAGCATTCCAATCGCTAATTGCACAGTAGTAAAAAGTAATATTTCCTTTACCATAGCATATGGGCACTCTAAAATTGTATGTGTTTGTCATTGTTGAATATGAATGGGTATCTTTCACATATAAAAATTTTTCTTTCAAGTATGATGGACACTTGTCTTTAACAATTTCCAGAACATGATTCAATCTTAATTGTTTATTTCTATTCTCAACATTAAGTAATGAAATATCTGACAGGTGACATTGATTAATACTTTCTCAAGGACCCAGTCCATAGATAAATCTGACAATTTTATTTTGACATATCTGTAATTTGTCTTTTAAACCTTTATTTAAACTTGGATACCAAGAGGAACAAGCATAGTCAATGTGACACTGAATCAAGGCAGAACATAAGTATTTTCTAGTCCTTGTATCTAAAGACTTAGCATTTCTATACATAAGTTTAAGACGAGAGTTTACTTTGCTAACAATGTTGTTTACAATGTTTTCACCAGATAATGTGTTATCAATACTAACACCAAGATATTTAACAGCAGTTGAGGGTTCGATTTTATGCCCATTACATTCAATATTATTTTTTTATTTTTTTTTTAAATTTCTCTTTGATCCATATACAATACATTCAGTCTTCCCCAAATGAAGGGATAATTTATTGTCAACTAACCAGTTTGAACATGAATCCATGACCCTGCTTAATTTTTCAGATATAACATGTGGATCATTGTGTGCATACAGAATAGCGCTATCATCAGCATAAAGGATCAATTTACAGTCGGGATCAATACTTATAGACATGTCATTTACATAGCATATAAATAGAAGGGGTCCCAAAATACTACCTTGGGGTACCCCACAAGTCACAGGTTTAAAATCTGAGAAGATGTTGTTGACAAATACAGTTTGTTTTCTACCAGATAATTAAGACATTATCCAATCAGTATTATCCATACCCATCAATTTTAATTTACCACATAGTATATTATGATCCACTGTATCGAACGCTTTCTGCAGGTCTAACATTACCATGCCAGTATAGAGTCCTTTAGAATTATTATTTCTAATATGATCCATTAAGTGAACTAAACAGGTATCAGTTGAATATGAGTTTCTAAACCCAGACTGGAGTTCATACAATAAATTATTATCTAGTAAATATTTCTCCCGTTGTGTATAAACTGCTCTCTCTAAGATTTTGGATATGATACTTAAGATACTAACAGGTCTATAGTTTCCAACATCAAGATTACTACCTTTCTTAAACAATGGTTTCACTCTAGCTTCTTTCATATCATCAGGATCACAATTTTCAGAAATAGACATATTGATACGAAATGGAACAGGTAGTTTTAGAAAACTAGCAGAATGCTTCACAAATCTGGCAGGAATTTCATCTAAACCAGTACTTTTGGAAGTTTTTAGATTTTTAAGTTCTTTGAAGACAAAAGATTCAGACACATGCCTTAAGACAAATGTACTATTACTAACATTTCTTTTTCTATAAAAGTCTAGCGAGCAGAGGAGTTTAAATCAAACATTTTGGTAGGGGATGGTAACTTTTCAACAAGCTTTGATGCTACAGAGGTAAAAAAGTTGTTAAAATGAGAGACAACTTTCTTAGGGCTGAAACAGTTTTCACCATCAATATTTAATACAATATTTTCATTTACAGATTTAAGAGATTTATAACCAAGCTGTTTCAGTTGTTTCCATAAACTTCCAGGGTTATTTCTGTTTTCAGCAATCTGATCTGAAAAGTATGTTGATTTGGAAGAGATAACTTCCCTTTGTACAATATTTCTAAAATTACAATACATCGAATAGTCATCATGGCATCCTTGTTTTCTAAACTTATACAGATAGGAGTCTCTAACTTTTATCATATGCAAAATTTCAGATGACACCCAAGGTTCAGGTAGGCAAAAGCATGGGTTACAGTAGCGCAAAACATATGGATAACGACACTTGTTTAGTAAATAAATCAAAAAGAAGCTCCGAAAAAACAACACCTAAATAATATTTCAAAAATATAATATTTAGTGCAAAAAGAATATATTAATACATTTATTTGCATCTTAAAACAACGCGTCATTAGAATCAAAGTAAAGATTGTCTGAAGACTGAAAGACCGACAATTTGACACAACAAAGAGCTCTATGCATTAGCCGAATTAGTTTTTGCATAAAAGCTTCAATAAATTACAATAACAATACATCTAATTATAAAATAAAAATTATCAATGGCATGAGTACGCTCGTGTGATAAAAATGAGTGATAGAAAGTGTAAGGGATGCATTAAAAAGTACGTTCTTCAAAGCCCTATTATAAGCGAAGTGCATGATGGTGTTAACATGTAATTTTAATTTTGATGGGTTTTGTACAGAGAATGACACTATTGAGGAATATTAACATACAACTGAAAAACACAACTTTACATGATGCGAATTGAACTGTGTATTCATGTATTTTGAAAACTCGTTACTAGTGAGTATGCGTGACACATATTTAACATTTTAACACACATATATCTATATACATATTGTTTTATTATTATTATTTGAAAACATTATTTACCTCCGTTGGTGTCAAACGTAATTTCTCGTTTTTATTTTGTCGTTTGTGCATTGCCGTAACATCAAATCCTCATACGGAATCATTCTGAATGACGTGGTTTTAATTAACAGATAACCGCTAAATACGTTAAATGTTTTCTACGTAAATTATATAATTATGGAATTCTTTATTTTTTTAGCTCACCTGATTGCTCAGGTGAGCTTTTGTGACAGGTCTTTGTCCGTCGTATGTCCGTCCGTCCGTCCGTCCATTAACATTTGCTCGTAAACACTCTAGAGGCCACATTTATTGTCCCATCTTCATCAAAACTTGGTCAGAAGCTTTGTCCCAACGAAATCTCGGCCGAGTTCGAAACTGGGTTGTGCCGGGTCAAAAACTAGGTCACTACGTAAAAAAAAAAGAAAAACCTTGTAAACACTATAGAAGTCACAATTTTTGCCCAATCATCATGAAAAGGTCCAGATCGGTGAAAAAACATGACCGCCAGTGGGCGGGGCATTTTTCTCTATATGTATATAGTGGCCGTTTTCCCTATTTGGCTATAGAGAAACCTTGTAAACACTCTAGAAGTCACAAATTTTGCCCAATCATCATGAAAGTTGGTCAAAACATTGGTTTTATTGATATCTCGGACGAATTTGAAAATGGTCGGGACCGGTAACCGCCATGGTTCACCTTTTTAAGCGATTTACGTAGAGGTCATCTGCCTGTCATGATCAATATACCTATGAAGTTTCATGATCCTAAGCGTAAGTGTTCTTGAGTTATCATCCAGAAACCATTTTACTATTTCGGGTCATCGTGACCTTGACCTTTGACCTAGTGACCTGAAAATCAATAGGGGTCATCTGCGAGTCATAATCAATGTACCTATGCAGTTTTATGATCCTTGGCATAAGCGCTCTTGAGTTATCATCCGGAAACCATATGGTGGACGGACCGACATGAGCAAAAACAATAAACCCCCTCTTCTTCGAAAGGGGGGGGGGGGGGCATAATGAGAAAATTGCCCCCCTCCCAGCAGCCATGTTATTCAACTGACCGGAACCATTTTTTAACTCAACTCTCGTATCAACGAAACAAATGTTCTGAGCAAATTTCATGAAAATTGGGCCAAAAATGTGACTTCTACACTACGCGACCCGTGATTGTTGCCTAATTTGCGGAGTCAAGACGGACAGTTTGCTTTTTGAGTGGAAAATCACCGCGATTTCAGTGATTCGTCACTCCGCCGTCGCGCGAGAGCAAGATAATCTTAGCCCTGATTCCCCTCAATTTTGCGGTGATTCGCCGTGATCGCAGAGGATATCGGTGACATCGATGATTCGCAAATTCATGCATATACAACAACCGAATCTTATCGATAACTGTATACATACATGTAACGCGTTTCTAATGTTCACAATTATCAAATAATCCAACATACTTACAACATCACTTACGAAAAAATTAAACTTAAACATTGATGTCGGTAAATATGTTTGAGAATTTCATTAACACAACCTTGTGACTACGCCATTTTCAGACGTGTAAAGAATACAGTGCATAATGTGGGACACAGCTTTTATTGGACGAGCGTATTTAAATTTAGATTGAAGGCAATACATTCTTACAAAAAATGTTTTTTTGCGTCATACGCCTTCATGTAAAAAAACGTTTTCCTCCTGGAAATTGTGCTATTAATGCATAATATTATCAAAACATTTTTTCGACACGTAAAGCGTTGTAACAAAATAATATTTAATTTAAAACAAATATACAATAAGTATAAATGTTCCGTTAAATTCCCAAATGAGAATAATAATTTATAATCCGAAACACACTTCCGATGTTTTAATGTTAACACGACGTTTACAAATGCTTCCAATATAGTCATCATGTATATTTCCCGACAAAAGAGCACGAAAATTATGCGGCAATGTACAAGGTCAAGGTATACGAGCGTGCAAGTATTGATTTTATATACAAACTGTGTAGCGCAGAAAACATTCTGTTGATTTTGGTTAAATGTTTCTTTGGTATTTAAAAAAAAAATTATATTGCCAACAATTTGATATTTCTTTTAAAGTCATTTCAGATCAAACACGCCGTATCCGTATCGTTACTGATAGAAGTAAAACATAGAAGAAAAATATATGCAAACTGTTATTTTGTGTCAATGCCCTTTGATCCGATCTCGCAATTAATAGGCAGCGCCATCCTGTTGTTTCTGTGATTGTCACATCTTTTCACAGTTTGAACACGTACACAGAGTGCCAATAAGACACTAGAACAAACACTATCACCCGCTGGACAGTACTTAATAAATACTCAAATGTTGAGTTTTTTTTGTTTTCGGCGTGAAAACCCAGAGAAATGCATTTAAATTATACATCATCATCAAATTTATTGACCTCTGCGAACGCTAAGTGCTACGTTGATATACTCGTGTTTTTTTTCAGCAAAACAAACACAATGTTTAATGGCTTTAATATATAGGCAATGATGTAATAATTACATATAATATAACACGATGTCATAATAACATATACTTAAAAATAGAACAGTAATGTATTATCGGCTTGTCAAGCATTGTGAATGTATGTACAACGCTCGGAAAGTAACGCGAGTAACACGTGTTATCCGCATTGGAGCCTGAACTAGAAAATAAAAAAGTATAGCATAATTTAGTCCAAATAATTAGCATAATCTACCGATTACATTTAACCTTTAAATGAAAGTGTTACTTAAACAATTTTCTTAACTTAAGGCGCGAATATTTTGCTAAACACTGTCAACAAAAGGGCTACACTGATTAACATGTACTTCATTTCAAGGTGTGTGGCTTTAAATGAAATCATACTTCAGTAGGGTGATAAGAAAAAAAAACAGTACATGTATCTTGGTGACAGCTTTCAGTCAATATTCCAGTGACGTTGTGAAAGATGTGTTGTTAACTCCAAAAATTTGGAAATTTAGAGTTAAAAAAATAGATTAATATGAACTGTTATCAGATAAGGTATCATAGTTAATTCAGCCCAAAATGTATACATTGGCAGTAGGTCTATTAGCCTTCAATCTACAAGTATTTTCCCTGTATTAAATTGATCTGTTCGGTTAATAATACTGTTACTGCGGATTCATGTACTGTGATAAAAAACCCACTAAATTAAAACTACCTGTGGAACTCAGTGTGGAACTCAGATGTACTGAAATTTAATAAAATAATCGAATATATGAATTGTTGTGATAGGCAGCATGTGCATTATCATTTATTAAAACTTTTGGAAATCTAACATTAATTTATGATTTAGAAAATAAGTAAAATAAGACAAGAGACTGTATAGATAAGTTAATTGCAATTAATGACTTGTACATTATTCTTGATAAATAAATTAATCCTCATCTGGAGTAGTTTAAGAAATACTGTTAATAAGATGCTCCATTATGAGATATTGTGAATAGAAAATTTTCTGTTGTGGTGTGTTAACATCTTTAACTGAAATAACCTAATGTCATTTTCTTCTGAAACACTAAGAGATCCATGATAAAACTTTCATGGAATGTTCCGTGCTTAGGTGTTGAACTGTTCTTTTTTCAAAATGAAAGCATTGCATATCATTCATTAGTTATGTTAGCAAGTCAACCAGAGTGATAACAGCAAAAAATCGTCTCTGAAACAATGCGACTTATAAATTAGATATTTAGCCTAAAACATCATCTTGTTATCCACTGTGGTGTCTGTAAATGTTATTTTAATCATATACATGTATTATCTGACCTGAAACAACGTTGGTGCTCAGCAATCTTAATTAACAGCCAATTGTTATGAGTTTAACCAAAATAAACAAGCAGTGACAAGTGAAAACATTTTCAATGAAACCACAAGGCCAAGAGATGTAGATTAATAAGCAGTATCATGTTTAATTAAAATATCCTTCAAAATTGCTCCACACTTTCATGTATGTTGGACAGGTTTGAACAGATTTGACCTTTCCATTGTATTTTATTCGTGTGACACCATGTATGTTGAAGAGCCCCTTTGTTTTTGTTTTTTATAAAGTGATGCAACTTAGTAATGGATTTTCTGGTTTTAATTTGCTCAGCAAGGCGGTCATGCCGGAAGGTTTACATCCAATATTGCCCAGGGGGACAGTAATTAGAACAATTTCTTTAAGTTTGTGTGGACACAGAGGCTTGAATGAAGAAATCAAAGAGTGGACATGCGCATAAAATATCGCCAACAGACCATGGACGGATAAAGAGAAACATCTACTATTGTGATTGCAAGTTGAAAATAAACAGCAAATAAACTTCAAATAGAAATTTAAACATACAAGAAGTAGGACCTTGACCATGCCTCAACAACACCAGGAACAAGAAGTCAAACATTCAATATTAATTCACATGCTTGTAGCTAATAGCACATGAGCATTAGCAAGTGAAGGAGAGAAACAATAACTAATGACCATAAAATTCTCTATTGATACTTATCGAAATTGGATCCATTCTGGACAACTTCAAGAGTTAAGCCAGCTCTATTGATACTTAAAAATTGGATTCATTCTGGAAATTGTAAGAGTCTAGCCAGCTCGATTGATACTAACCAAAATTGGATCCATTCTGGAGAATTTTAAGTGTGTACCCAGCTCTATTGATACTGACCAAAACTCGATCCATTCTGGACATTTGCAAGAGTGTATCCAGTCCTGTTGAAATTGACCGAAGTTTGATCAATTCTGGACTTTTTCAAGAGTGAAGCCACCTCTATTGCTACTTACTAAAATTGGATCCATTGTAGACAATTTCAAGAGTCTAGCCAGCTCTATTGATACTTACAAAAATTGGATCCATTCTGGACACTTTCAAGAGTCTAGCCAGCTCTATTGATAATAACCAAAATTGCATCCATTCGGGACAATTTCAAGAGTCTAGTCATCTGTATTGATAAATACAAAAATTTGATCCATTCTGGACAATTTCAAAAGTCTACCCAGCTCTATTGATACTTACCGAAATTGGATCCATTCTAGACAATTTCAAGAGTCAAGCCAGCTCTCTTGATACTTACCAAAATTGGATCCATTCTGGACAATTTCAAGAGTCTAGCCAGCTCTATTGATACTTACCAAAATTGGATCCATTCTTAACAATTTCAAGAGTCTAGCCAGCTCTATTGATACTTACCAAAATTGGATCCATTTTGGACAATTTTAAGAGTATAGCCAGCTCTATTGATACTTACCATAATTGGATCCATTCTGGACAATTTCAATTATTAAAGTCTTGACACGTCTTTTATATCCGTGTTATATAAGATGGAACATACACAAAATAAAAAATAAAATAAAAAATATAATATTTATATTTGAACTATATTAACATGTTTATTTAATCCAAACACATGCATGACTCGTAATATTGAAACATTTAATAAGAGTTTAACGATCTAGAAAGAAGTCCTGTCTACTATCTTCAAGAAAAGTATTTATAACAAAACTTTCTGACATAAGTAGATATAAGGAAACGAACGAGTACAATCCTTTTTAAACAATTATCCTGTTGTTGTTGTTGTTGTTGTTTTTAGTTTAAAAACATACAGTCTGGTATGTGACCCATCGTATCTAAGTAGTCAGTAGTTGCAAGACCCATCAGACATTAAAATCGTAAGTCATACGCAGGCTGGAGCGACATCGGATACAGTTTCCTGGTGGGCGAAGACGGGATCGTTTACGAGGGGCAAGGGTGGAGCTACGTAGGGGCACACACAGAGCAGTACAACAGCAAGGGGTTTGCTGCGTCCATGATCGGCAGATTTGATTCACATGTACCCACCGACAAGGCACTCACAGGTATTCCTTCCAAATTCTGGATTTTCTGGATTGCGATCATACTGTGTTCTACTTTATTATTTTTGTACTTACATGTTAGTTTAATTTTTTAAGTAGTACTAGTATGACTATCGTTTGCTGCATTATTTAAAACTACTTTCTGTTAAATAAAAGTCTCCAAGGTTTTTGGAGGCAGAAAAATCTTTTAATTAAGATACTAACTTTTATTTATACATGTTTCATATTAACAAAATAGTAAATTAATTTGCATTCAAAAGCATATCTAATCATTTTCAGCTGTAAAGAATCTGATCTCATGCGGAGTACAGCCGGGCAAGATCGCCGGAAGTTACCGCCTCTATGGTCACAGAGACGCTGGGCAGAACTCGCGCCCTGGGAACCGCCCTGTACAATCTTATCCAAACATGGCCCGCCCTGTACATTCTTATCAAAGCATGGCCACATTACAGCCACGCCCATCCTTGAAGCTTCTTTATTAGGAAATAAATCAGCAAACGGTGTCGATTTCTTTGTCCTTTGTCTTCACTAAACATATTAGAGTGTTATGACTACCGGGGATAGTTACCAATATAAACCAATTTTAAATGTATTCAAATGTATTCAACTTACTTGGAAGCATCAATGATCTATGTTGATATAGCTCTCCAATAAAAACAACTTGTCATAGTTTTTAAGATGCACAGAAAGAGCCTCAAGCAATTTCCTTTTGTTTTGAATTTAAGTAGCAAAACGGACATTATACTCTTTTTCGGAAAAATTCTTAAAGATTTCGTATTTAACGAGCTGCATCGTTAATTTGCCCTATATCAAGATTGTTCCATTTACTAGAGAGTATGTGCTTTGGTTATTGTGTAGTAAGATCTCGGGGTCTTTTTGTTTCTTAAGACTTCTTCGACACCTTAACCGGATGACCAAGTGTTTTCTTCGCTTGATTATTTCTGTTATTATTTTTCGTACGCAATATTGAATTACGAAATCTTAAACTACGTGACAACGGAGCACACCACTCGTTCAGCACATCTGACACTCAGAGAACATAAATTAGTACAATCAAGTTCTAATTGCTAATATATACCTGTTCCCTTATCTTCCATCTTTATCGGTATTGCACATTGAGCATATTAAAGTGTTGTTTTTATCTGTAATCAGTGAAAACCTGAATCCTTCTGTGTTTGGCGTCCTGGCTTTTATGTGTTACATGTGAAAGAAATGACTATAAGCCATACGTTAAACACCCGTGTATATATAATAACATATCATATAACACATATATTTTTTTCACGTTAAATGATATTTACAGATTTCGTGTTTTAGAAGGGCAACGCTTTTCTTTACTATACAACTGTAATAAAGGATGTGCAATGACAGTAATTTTCCAAATACCGTGGCAGTATATGCGTCTTTATATGGAAAAATTCAGTTTAGAATTCATTTTGAGATTAAAATCAAATCTTGCAAGACTTGATCAAACGTTTAGTTTGGAATTCAAAAACAGTTGCCTGTCGACCGGGGTTTGTCCGTGTGTTTGGAAACAAACAAATGTTGATGTAACATAACCATTATTTTTAATGATTTACAATTTTACAAATATTAAATTGCCGAAATGAATTAAAATTCTTAATAGATACTGAAATAAAAGAAAAGGTTTGTTGCCAAAATCTTACGGACAAAAGCTTTTTCTTGCAATTTGAGCAGGCGTTGAAAAAACGTTCTACCGCGATTTAACTTATCGGGTTCATCTTATGACAATCGTGAATGCGCGGTAGCTTTCCGATCTTCATAACCATTTGCATGCTGGGATATTTGTCGTCTGCTAAAATGTCGCCTACTGAATTTCTAAAATTAGCATTTTCTTCGATTTTTTTCAGAGAATACTGAATAGCAAACAGTTTGAATCCTGATGAGACGCCACATTCTGTGGCGTCTCATCTGGATCCAAACTGTTTGCAAAGGCCTTCAAAATTCGGTTCCAGCACTGAAAAAGTTAATTAGCCTAGAAGGCGATGACACTTGATTTGATATACATACAGGTCAAGTTTGTATTGCACGCCCTTCTTCGGCATGTTACAATTAGATGTTGCTCGCATACATCGAAAAATTTTGCTTAATTTTATAAATAGCATACTAAGTATAACATTCATTAGCGATACTACATCTAATCTGAATTATACGTTCAGTGATATAAACACTTATCGTACTTTTTAATAATTTGCAATTATATACAATCATAAGTACATTTTTCAAATTCTACTATATACATGTACATAGAAATGAATGTGTGAATTTCCATAGAGAACAAAGCTGTTAGGCTATAGCAGTGTACTAGCAATCTCCTTAGTATATTTATATATTTATAAATATTTATATATATTTAAAATAGTTAAATACTTGTATGATTAAACTTGTACAAACACACGTTGGGACAAGTTTAAAGGACAATTGCAACAACTATTATTTGATTGAATATACCTTGTAAATATTTTTAATCAATGAGATACAACGTTACTCTTTCATATTTATCTTTTGCTTAAAAATGCGAGCAGATTATATCGATATTAAAATCGTACATACTCGCTTTAAATAGTAAACACATATTTTTGTTTACTAATTCATCTTGACAATATAAAGAAACATTGCAAAGAACTAAATGCTCTAAAATTATATGCTCTTGCAACTGAATGAAAAGTCTTAATAGATTGAAGGTTGGGGTTACTTCTGACTAAAACAAAATCATTTGAATATTACAAACCCACTGTTTTGCCTTGTGTCGTGAATACTTGAAAACGTACTTCTTTCATTGACGGGTGGTGTAAGCCTTGCCCTAGTACAGCCATAACAATTTTAATTTTTTATAGTCGATATTACCAAGATAAATAAAAATCTTGATAATATTTTACATGAATTTAAAAAAATGCGTTATAACACCGTAGTGCCATCATACACCACTGCTCAAACATGTATAATACAAACGACAGCCGCTTTATAAGCATTCACATTGCTTTTGTCATCATGAGGTGTGCTATTTCATTTTGCATAGTGTATTTTTTATTCTTCGCACACACGACATTTAGGTTGTTTTGATGAAGGAACTCGCGCATTGTTTAATGTCCTGGACAATGCTGATTTTATCTTAATAAAACGATTATAAGAAATAAAATAAAAACTTGAATGCCATGTGACATATTAGTGACCAGTCCTAAATTGTACATAGACCGAAGCCAACATAATTTTGATATCAGCTTGTGTTAGGTACAAATCAGGATAACAGGCATATCTTTTATCAGAATAAAAGGCACGATCAAAAGCTTAAAAGAAGTTCCAAAGACGTTTGAAGTTCTAAAAGGAATGAGCTTGTAGTACGGTCCCAAAACAATAGTTGACTATTCTCGGTTGTCAAATGCACAATGCCACATTAAATCACATTTATTTTTCAATCTTTATAGATTTTGGTCATACTGGTATCCTTGACCTAGGCAAAGTTCAAATCTGGGTGACCCGCGTTGTAAAACTTGTTCACCAGATTAAATTTTAGAGAAAAACAACATTTAAAAAGTTTTACCATTCTTGAAAAAGAGTGATCTTCACATTATCTTGGCCACGTTGGAATCTGGGTCAGATGCATCTGCAAACTAGGTCATCAGGCCAATCTTAAAAACGTAACCACTCTGAAGCCACGTTATTGACTGATTTTTTAATGAAACTTTGAAACTTGGTCAGAATGTCAATCTGAGAATATGAAGGCCTATTTTGAATCTGGATCAAGTTTTGTACAAAAACTTTTTCACTTGTTCAAGTCTGCAGCAAGTTCAGCGCTTAATGGCCGTCATGTCCCTCTTGATAATTTTATTTTATTAAATTCAAAAACATGTTTGTGTCTATACAATAAATAACATGCCTTTACACGTTCCTTTAAATTGATTATATTAATTCATGCTATATTCATGAAAGCGAAAAAGCGGTATTTAGTATTGTTTTCAACACGTATATGTATTGTATGTCATCAATGATTTATAACATTTGAAACAGTTAATAAATAATGAAAACGTCATCCGGAAAACAAAACATTTGCTTATGCTAACTGTTTCAAGCGTAACTATTAACCCACAGCTTTTGGTAAGACAAACATTTGTGTTGTCATATCGAGTTCCATTCCATTTTAGTAAATGTATATGTTCTACCTAAAAACCACAATAGAACATTGTGAACTAACTAAAATTGATCGACTATTTATCATAAATATTGTATGTATCTGAAGTATCCATATTGTATTAGATAAATGTGTAGAACATTGAAATACATTGTCGTATATTATTGTTAATTCGTTTTAGTCAATTAGTATTGTCATGACCCCGTGTTTGACATTTTTATTAAATAGGTCACGAGGACATGTTTGTTTTTATGACAATGTTTTACATTTTAACTCTATTTCAAGTGTAATTTCTTATTGCACATAAAACCTGATAAAAGATACACTTGAAGAGGTCAAAGATAAGTTTCTTGGGTCTCTAATAAAACGTCTAGAAATCCTTGAAGGCAACTTATTTGACCAAACAAAAGAAATTGAAACACTGCAGAAACTTGTGAAAACTAAAAACAATGAAACAGACATTCTTAAGCAGAAACTAGATGATGCAAATCTAAAGCACGCCGAACAACTCAATGATCTTGAACAATATGGCCGCAGAAATTCAATCCGTATAGCGGGATTACCTAGCGACTCGGAAAACCAGCCATCGGCTTCCGTTGCAGATGAAATGGCATCGCTTCTTACCAAAAAGCTAGGAATGCCGATTGCAACAACAGACATTGATGTAGCTCATCGTCTGGGAAAATTTGCGAAAAATAAAAGCAGGCCGGTGATTGTAAAGTTCCTAAGGCGACAAACAAAGATTGAGATAATGAAAAGGGCTAAGATGCTCAAAGGGTCTCGTCTATTCATTAACGAAGACCTAACTAAGCTCAACGCCGAGGTTCTGGCGTCGCTAAGACTCAAAGAACCAGATCTCATTGAAAGGGCATGGTCTTTTGAGGGCAAACTCTTCGTGCGATACCGGGGCAGCGACCGACGAGAGACTGTGTCGTTTGTGAAATATCGAGAATGGCTCGATAAACCGTGGCCTCAGAAAAATACCACTGCAAGTCAGATATACGCGCGAAAGGTGTCGGCCGGTAACAGTAACCCAAAATAAACTACCTATCTGTGCAGTGATACTGCTGTCTTCATTATACGTTTTACTTTGTATGTGCTCTTACTTTTCTGTTGGCGTCTTCACACGAAACAGACGAACATGGCTTTAAAAACATTATAGTGGCCCGAAAAGTTATCTTTGGCAAATGTTCTTTTTATACACTATATAGAAAATGTGTAGCTTGACCGAATAGATCAACTTTTTATATGTGAACTCTCATAAACCACCAAGATCCAAGATATACAATTTTACATGGGGCTACTGCTATAGATGTTATATACGCGCTTAAAACTCACTCATTTTGATGCATTCTTTTTACTTCAAATCTGTTTAATAAGGTGCTAATATTATTACTAATTAAATCTTAAGTCTTGTATAATACACCATTAAATAGGGGAAAACGATCCATCACATTTATAAATATTCAACTATAATAACATTGTGTCTAGACCTTATATTTCAAGAAATGTTTCCTTATGAGAATTGAAAGGGTATTTTTGATGTGTATATGCTTTTTAAACAGATATAAAATAATTTGCATGCGTACTTAAAACGTTTCCTTCTGCGTGTCAACATTTGTTCTATTTTTGTTGTTAAAATGTGTATATTTTTAAACTGTTTGTTGTTTTGCTTTTTATAAGTATGTGGGGTTTGTACACACACACAAATCGTATACAAACAAGCACCCCACACATACTCACACGCATACACACACGCATACACACGTATACACATTTATAAATATTCAACTAACATAGTATCTAACACATTCTTTTTTGTACTTTTGATGGGTATATGTTTTTTTTAATTAGATATGAAATAATATGAATGAGTACTCAAAACACTTCCTTTTGCGTGTCCTTTTTGTTCCGTGTTTGCTGTTTAAATGTGTATATTTTGTAACTGTTTGTTGTTTTGCTTCTTCAATTATGTATGGCTTGAACACATAAAACCGAACACAAACCAGCACACACGTACGCACACACGTACGCACAAACTTACGCACACACACACACGCACGCACGCACGCACGCACGCACGCACGCACGCACACACACACACACACACACACACACACACACACACACACACACACACACACACACACATACACACACACACACACACACACACACACACACACACAAACACACACACACACACACACACACACACACACACACACAATACACACACAATACACACACCCGCACACACACACACATACACACGCATACACATTTATAAATATTCAACTATGATAACATTGTATCCAACACATTTCTTGTTAACAAATATTCCTTCTAAATAGGATATTTACAACATTTACTTTTGATGGGTATATGTTTTTTTAAAGAGATAGGAAATAATAGGCATGAGTTTTTAAAAGCTTTTGCGTTGTTCACTTATGTATGACTTGCACACACACACACACACACACACACACACACGCACGCACGCACGCACGCACGCACGCACGCACGCACGCACGCACGCACGCACGCACGCACGCACGCACGCACGCACGCACGCACGCACGCACGCACGCACGCACGCAAACACGCACGCACGCAGGCACGCACGCAGGCACGCACGCACGCACACACAGACACACACACACAAAAACCGAACACAAACAAACACACACACACGCACACACTACAAGCACACACGTTCAAACACACACACGCACACACACGTAGACACACACACACACGCGCACACGAACCCGAGCGCACACCCCTTTATACGTACATGCACAGCACACGCGCATTCCACGCGTGTCATAACGCGCGCACACACCAGCAAGCACAAACACGAAAACACACGCATCGAAAAACCCCTCACACACAATGTAATAGTTTTTATTGTTTTATTAGTATTAAATTAAAACACCAATCTTCAGTGTTATACATATACATTTTTGTCTCTCAGATCACAATCTTAATTAATTTGCGTATTTCCAGTGTACGGAAGTGCGCTTTTTTGTCTGTATTGCTGACAAGTCGTTTATTGTTGTTTTTTTTTCTCACTTTTGTGATTATTTCTTTTTACTTATTCATTTATATGAAATATTCATTATTTTGTATCCCTTATTTTTGTTTCCTATTTTTATTTGTTTGTATGAACTCCTTATGTCTTATTTTAGAAAGCAACGGGACATATTTTAAAATAGAAACTTACTGGACAAGCACATACAAATTACCATTCACATCACCCGCCACATACTTAAATGATTAAATTATGTACTTAAAATGTTAAAGGATTAAACAATAAAGACAAACGAATAAAAATCTTCAAATGGTTAGACGAAAACAAATATAGCATATGCCTTTTACAAGAATGTCATTTGACACCTACTTTAGCACAAACCTTAAAAGATGAATGAGACGGAGATATCTATCTCAGTGGAGAACATACTAATAAACAAGGCATTGCCTTTCTGATAAAACATAATATAGGGGTCACAGTCGATAACTTTAAGGAAATAATAACTGGCAGACAAGCAAGTATAGATATCAAAATACACCAAACACAAATAACATTAATCAACGTCTACGGCCCTAACATAGACGATTCCACATTTTACGAAACATTACAATCCTTTATAATTAATAACCAAGATAAAAATATTATAATCGGTGGTGATATCAATACTGTCCTGAACTGATTATTGGATAAAAAGAATGGAAACCTTTATACTCATACTAAAAATAGAAACATTTTAAATAACATAATTGAAAACTACAATATGATAGATAGCTGGCGTACAGTATACCCAAACGAAAGCAAATTCACCTGGCACTCAAACACAAAACCAACAATATTTTGTAGATTAGATTATTTTTTAATATCTGAATCTCTTTGCAATATTATTGACACGTGTAACATAAAACCAGGATTTATGACTGACCACTCTCTAGTTGAACTTAAACTGCACAATATACAACCTGAAAGAGGCCCAGGATATTTTAAAATTAACAACAGCATCTTATTAGATACACAATATCAAACACAAATAAAACAGGAAATATTAAATACAGTTCAAAATAATAAAGATGCAAACCCAAACACCTTATGGGAAGTAATTAAAGGAAATATACGTAACACAACAATTAGATACACATCATTTAAACAAAAAGAAACACACAAACTTGAATCTGAAACCATCAAAACCATTGAAACACTTGAAAAACAATTGCATCAAACAAACACAAATGATACCACCGACATTGAAAATGAAATAACATTAAAAAAACAAATATTAGATGGAATCTATCATACACATCTCAATGGAATAATACTAAGAGCGCGTGCACAGCATGTTGAACATAATGAAAAAAATACAAAATATTTCGCAAACATTGAAAAACGTAGAAGTGAACAAAAAAACTGTACACAAATTAGTAGTCAATGGCAAAGACATAACAAACAGAACTCAAATACAAGAAGAACAACGTTTATTTTTCGAAACCCTCTATAAACGAAAAAATGTTGAAAATAACACCCTTTTTAAAAATACACATCACGCTTTAAACCAGGAAGAAAAACAACTGTGCGACGGATTGCTTAATGAATATGAATGTGGATTAGCCCTAAAAGAAATGCAAAATAACAAAAGCCCAGGATCTGATGGCATCACAATCGAATTTAATAAAATATTCTGGAACGACATAAAAACACATCTAATTAATTCACTTAACTATTCATTTAACAACGAAAACTTAACTTCGCTACAAAAACAAGGTATTATATCACTTATTCCAAAACCTGGAAAAAACTTAGAATCCTTATCAAACTGGCGCCCGATTAGTTTACTAAACAATGATTATAAAATTGCAAACAATTAGTATAGCAAACAGAATAAAGAAAATATTACCTTCAATCATTTCAAAATCTCAATCTGGTTTCATAAAAGGACGTTACATTGGTGAAAACGTTCGTCTTATCCAAGAATGCATAAACTATTTCAACAATTCAAATAATCCTGGTCTAATATTCTTTGCAGACTTTGAAAAGGCATTCGATTCGCTTGATCATTCATTTATGTTCTCTTGCTTATAAAATATGAACTTTGGTGAAAGTCTCATTCAATGGGTCAAACTATTCTATACCGATATTAACAGTATAATCATTAACAATGGCTTCTTTTCAAACAGTTTTAACATCGAACGAGGGGTTCGACAAGGATGTCCACTCTCATCATCGCTATTTATTATTAGCATCGAGTATCTATCGCATCACATCCAATCAAATAAACACATAAAAGGCATATCACTAGAACCTGAAGAAGAAATTAAACAATCCCTATTTGCTGACGATGCAACTTATTGTTTAAATGACAATTACGATTCTTTCCATAACCTAATAGAGTCGCTCAACCTTTACGGAATGACATCGGGTCTTAAACTCAACAAAAGTAAATGTACTGTGCTACGAGTAGGTAAATTAAAACAAAGTAATGTTCAATATAAAAAAGAAATGAAATTTAATTGGACATCCGATGAAGCCACAACGTTAGGAATTACTTTCACAAATAATGAAAAGGACACAGTTCTTAAAAACATACTACCTAAATTACAGAATTTTAAAAACTGCTTAAAATCATGGCATCATCGTAAACTTACACTAATCGGAAAAAACACAGTATTGAAAACGTTTGCACTTCCTAAACTAATATATGTATTAACAGTTCTCCCAAATCCACCAAATGATGTTATTAACGATATAAAATCAGCAATATTTAATTTCATATGGGACGGTAAGCCTGATAAAATAAAAAGAACTCAGTTAATTCAATCTGTAGAAAATGGAGGTATCCAATTAACGAACATTGACTCATTCTTGAATGCAATCAAATGCAGCTGGGTTAAAAGATACCTAGATAATACCAACACGAGTAAATGGAAATTATTCTACCAGAAAATCCTAAAAAAATATGGTGACTCCTTACTCTTTGAATGTAACATCAGCAATACTATCTTACATGAAATTGCAAACGAAAACATATTTCTGTCTGATGTTCTATCAGCGTGGAGTGATGTCACTCATAATCTAGAAACCCAAACCAGCAGTAAAACAATTTTATGGAATAATAAAGACATAACTTCAAACAATAAGACGTTTTTCTATAAAGACTGGTTTGAACGAAGCATTAAATATGTCGACCAATGATATGACTACAGAATTAAGGATTTCTACTCTGTTGATAATATATGCTACATATACGGAATACCATCAAATAATTTTCTGAAGTACTACACACTAATCAAAAGCATACCCATACATATTAAATCTGAAATCAATACAAATAATACACCATGTACTCAAACAACATTTGTAAAAAACATACTTGGAAGAAAAAACAAAACAAATAAAATATTTTACACACTACAAATTAAAAACCCTACAGAAAACTCCAAAATCAAAAATAAATGGCAAGTCCTTTTTGGAGAAAATGAACTTAATTGGAAACACATATTTACCATGCCATATAAAGCAACTATTGAAAGCACACTGAGAAATTTTCAATATAAATACATCCATAGAATTATAGCTACAAATAAATATCTCTTTAAATGCAAATTATCTAACTCAAATCTGTGTGACTTCTGCAGTGAAAACATTGAAACTATAGAACATCTTTTTTGGGAGTGCAAACACATCCAGCCTATTTGGAATCAATTAATATCTTTTCTTGAACAACATCAACTAAACGTTAAACTATCTTTCTTAAATGTAAGTTTCGGAATTAACTCATCAATAGACTGTAATAATATTGTGAATTTTATGGTTATATTGATGAAATATTTTATATTAAACATGAAGTACAAAAAACAAGTACCAAATTTTAATTGTTTTGTCCATAGTCTTAAACTAAAAATCCAAATTGAGAAAGAAATAGCCCTCAGTAATGACAGGTGATCGGTTACGCTCGGAAGATGCGCGGATGGTGCGCGGTTGAGTTATTGCTCAGATTAATGTTATGACCGCGCAAGGCTTGGACCCGCTCGGAGCCTGAGTATATAAGCTATGTTTCTTTCACAGTCAGGGACTCTGATTTTTTTGGAATTAAAGGCACATTCTTATTAATAAATTTTTCTCGGAGAAATATTATTTTTAGGCATATTTAATTAAAAGTAAGTTAAAACATATACATATTTTTGCATAGAATAGAGTTTTGAATAAAATTTAAGGTTAAGGTGTAAGGATATCTAATCGTTCATTTTATTAAAACTGGTTGAGCATTGTAAATGTGAGTTTGAGAATTGTATTATTTATGATAAATTGTTGAATGCATTGATGTACTATTGATGCAAGTTTAGTTAAGAGTAAAAATTTGTTGAACTTTATTTGGTTGTTTATTATAATATTATTATTTATATTTATTAAATGAATCAGGCTTTTATCTTCAGTTTATTTCAACAGAGTACATTTTATTTAAAATGTTTAAATACAACTTAATGAAAGAAAATTTGGTTTGACACCAAGAGTAGGCCCGCTATCACATTGCAATAAGGAACAGAAAAAGAAGAACCGCTCGGCTCGTTACAGTATCTTTCTTGGAGGTTAAAAATAAATAATGTATGGTAAATTGTAATGCATGGCATATATGATAATCGTTATTACCAAAATTGTTATATATTTAGGCGAGTTGACTACGAACTAGAAAGAGGACAAAATTTGCTAATTATTTCGTGTTTTGGCGAACACGTGTTTGATTTTTTCGAAATTTAATGTGGTCTATTCATTCTTTCAATTCAGAAATTGCTGCCGAATAATGATGGTTTATCACATGCCATACCCTGTTTCCCATGTTATATAACCATCACATATTGTTTTATATTACACATGTGTGTAATACAACATGTTTAAGCGTTTTTTATTGCCTTAGTTTTTGTTTATTGACCAATCGCATTTTGTTATTTTGCTGAAATGACGTTGGAACGTCAAATGTCGTCACGAAATGTAAACAACATTCGGGATTTATCATTATGTTTGCGTAAATATTTATTTAATTTGCTCATTTAAAAGCATGTGATGAAAAAGATCTGACACTCGTTGTCATATCATACCATATTTTATTAAACTCGTCCAGGAAATTCGTTAGTAAGCTCGCCAAAGGCTTGCTTACTCACAAAATTCCTGAACTCGTTTAATAAAATATGGTATGATATGACAACGAGTGCCAGATCCTATATATATATATATATATATATATATATATATATATATATATATATATTCAGTAGGGCGAATTCATATTTTATTAATCATTTGATGCGAGCGTTTATTTCCTTGAGTAAACAAGCGAATTACATTTGAGGCGTTCCGTTTTGGTGTCTTACATAAATACAGCATTAATAGTTGCTTTTGCCAATTAATATTACACATTCTACTGAAAATGAATAATACAGACCTTTCATAACAGCATTCGTCCTTTTCACACATTAACATGAAGCTTGTATGTTTTATTTGCATTACTCCTAGTGATTTGCAAAACAAAACATTATAAATCGAGTTCCGTTCAATATGTTCGTGAAAAACAATTTCGGACCACAATCTCCAAAATGATTTAACGAATAAATTAAAAATATACTCTAACATTTTGTGTTAGTCATAGACATCCATGTAAAATACGTAAGTACCCGCATTTAAGTGTATGGAGTGTTGCTGTACGTATTGTATTTGTTCTCAAACAAGTTTCAATATATTATTATACGATCTCTTGTCGTAAATAGTACACTAGTTGATTTGACGGAAGATTTACTTTGTGTAACTTATAAATGATTAGTTCTAGCATTTGTGTCTCGTGATACATTCGATAGAGCTTTTTTGTGGATTCAATAAATGCAGCTCTTCGGCAGGTAATAGTTTTCACAAGTAATATATAATTTGTTGTATGCACTCATGGGGCTCTTCATAATGTTTGAAAATTCCGAGTACATGAATTATAAAAATTGTGTCCTTATCAAAACAAAACACATATGAATTAACTATTCTGGCTTTAACCACTAGTCAGAAACTAATTAATGTTTTATTTAAATTGCTACAATGAGTTCTTTCGAGTTTCTAAACATTTAAGTTAAAACTTTACATCAATATAATATATAATATAATATACTTGAAATGACAAACGGTCTGGGCGACTGCCTGGAACCGTCTATGAGTCTCCCGCAGGTACCCAGACGGTATTGGCACCGTCGCAGACTGTCTAGGAGCCACTAGCAGGTGCCGCGACTTTCTGGTAGACTGTCTGGCACCGTCTGAGAGTCTCCTGCAAGTGACCAGACGGTCTTTGCATCGTCGCAGACTGTCCTGGATTCACCTGAAGGTACCCCGAACGTCTGGGAGACTGTCTGGCACCGTCTGGGAGACTCTTGAAAGCGCCCTGGCGGTCTTAGCACCGTTGCAGACTGTCTGGGAGTCACCTGCAGGTGCCCCGACTGTCTGGGAGACTGTCTTGCACCGTCTGAGAGTATCCTGCAAGCGCCCCGACGGTCTTGGCACCGTCGCTGACTGTCTGTTAGTCACCACAGGTGCCCGACGGTCTGGGAGACTGTCTAGCACCGTCTGGGAGTCTCCTGCAGTTGCCCAGACGGTCTTGACACCGCCGCAGACTGTATGGGAGTCACCAGCATGTGCCCAGACGGTGTTGTAGACTGTCAGGCACCGTGTTGGAGTCTCCTGCAGGTGCCCAGACTGTCTTTGCACAGTTGCAGACTGTCTGAGAATCTCCTGCAGGTGCCCCAACGGTCTGTGAGGCTGTCTGCCACCGTCTGTGAGTCTCGGCCAGGTTCCAAGACGGTATTGGTATCGTTGCATAATGTCTGGGAGTCACCTGTGTCGGGTGCCCCGACGATCTTGGAGACTGTCTGGCAGCGTCTGGGAGTCTCTTTTAATTTATCAGATGGTCTTGGCACAGTAGCAGACTGTCTGGAAGGAACCAGCAAGTGCCTCGACTGTCTGGCATCGTCTGGGAGTCTCATGTAGGTGCCTAGTCAGTTTTGGCATATAATCATATTGCTTATAAAGTATAAAATACATCACTCATTGTATGAACACGGTTAGTCGAGTGGTCTAATCGATATACTTTTATTCCAGGGGTCAGTGGTTCGAGCCCAATTGAGGGTTACTTTTTTTCTTTCTTTAATTGTATTTTGTTTACTAGAGCTTTTAAGATCCAATGTTTACAGTTATCAATATAACACATTTAATGACAAACTTCAATACATGCCACAATCTGTGAAAAGGCCCCTTTAATTCAGCCGGTATGTGAGTCCTCGCGGCTATTAAAAAAGAGTTGTGTTTGCTTGTAAGACCGTTCGTGGTATTTACTTGTTTGTCGTTTCCCAATATTCAGCATAAAATACCTGCCGAGTGGTGTAAAGTGTCCCCCAACATAAACAGGTGCAGAAACTTAAGAGGCTCATGTTTCGCCTTGCTCTTTGGTAAAGGAGCAATGGCCAGAAATAAATTTCCTTATTTAAAACACATGAACTAAGGGATGAATAAGAGAATTGAAAAATAGAAAAACAATAATGACAGCAACAAACAAATATAAAAAGCTTCTGTGTGTATGTCCATGTCTTTATCGCTAAGAAGAGTTGTTGTTTTAATGTAATGAGAGTAATGTAATGTAATGTAATAATTATTTTATAAAATGATAGAAAATTAGAATGTTATGCACAAAAACGATACTATGCTTGTGATTTATGTTGATTATATAAGATATCAATGAACGAAAAAAAGAGTTACTTTACATTTATTTGTGTTATTCCATACAAACATTATGTTACTCAAAGTTTTAAAATACAAGTAAAAATAGACTTATGCATACATACATCAACACTATTACGTGCGACCGACAAATACAAATCCAGTAAAACATTAGATGGCAAAATTCGTGTGACAAGAATATTAAGTTCAATTTCACAATAATTTTTTAAGAGTATTAACGGTAATAATTTTTTTATATATATATATTCGCTTTTTGCACATTGTTATATGATACGAATACTATAAACGTTTTTTAAAGCACGACAAAGTCAAAAGGAAATCATTTATATTTGTAAAAAAATGATAAAGTCAGCGTAAGGAACATAGAAATTAAGCGAATGTCTAACATCGTTAATTAGAACGTTGTGGAACAGACCCCACACGATAACTCCCAGCCAGGTTTATATAGATTTTTTTCCAAA
This sequence comes from Dreissena polymorpha, assembly GCF_020536995.1. Classification (NCBI taxonomy): domain Eukaryota; kingdom Metazoa; phylum Mollusca; class Bivalvia; order Myida; family Dreissenidae; genus Dreissena; species Dreissena polymorpha. The sequence continues at coordinate 11,812,761 of NC_068357.1, forward strand.
TGAACCCTCTCGTGCCTCAACTAGATAGAGAAGCGCCCCATTGTTATTTTCTTAAATACCGTTCATGTCCTCGGGGTCTTTATCCACACAAACGTTGTTCTTGCCCACTTGGTTAATTGCGGATGACATCAAAAACCCTCTGTACTCCAGCGTCCATCCACTGTAGCAGGATGTCCTTGCCGGCAGCATCACCGTTGTCTTCCCGCGAGTCTAGCAGAGGGAACAAGGCACGTCTTTGTCATGTAGAGACCCAAATAATGTCCCTGCGTCCGTTTCGTACTCAGCCCCGTAAATTAAAGAGCGGCCCTGCTGCTCCTTGTCCTCGACTGCCGGCGTGTCAAATTCTGGATCGATGGGAAGACAAATATACTCCGCTGAACCGGTGTGTTGGTAGTGCCCACCAGCGGCTTGACCGCTGTGAAATTGCGAGGTCGTCGTGATGTTGGGGCACGTTTTCTTCCCCCACCGTATGTACGTGGAACCAGATTGTTCCCTCGACGCAGAGCGCAGTGTGTTTTGTGTCGCTTAAATCAAACAGAAATATTGTTCTTATGAATCGGGATGTTTAACTTTGTCATGGTTACATTGATAGCAATTATTAAAATAAATCCAGTGATGTTGAAAATGAAGATGACATTTTGTTAACCCGTAAAACATTTACACTTGCTTTCAAAATATAAGAACAAGAGATGTTATTCAGTTATATTATATGTATAATCTTGCCATCGTTTACGCTGAATACATCATCATAGATTCCGTACGAATAAGTAACTTCACTTACCTCAGGTATATTTTTCAAATGTTTAACAACATTTTAGAATTTTAATATTATAATAGTGGTGCACTACAATATCTACGAACACGGTGATCTTTAATGAGTACCTCATTACGTGGGTGATAATGGCATTGAGTACACGTATCTTGAAAAACATTCCCTAGTTTGCTAACATTTCCTTTAAATGGCGTAAGGTGAAAATGCTGTGAGTCTAGCTTTGGGATTTCAACCATGAAATTACGTTTCCTTGTTTTATTTGGTTTGCATGTCGACTTAAATTGAAAACACATTTAAAACAATTATACCAGAAAACTGTCTCGATCTAATTTGTAATTTGATACATAACGTATTCAATCCCTAGTACTTAATTTACTCTTTGTAATATATACATATTTATTCAGTATGAAATAAACATACAATAAGTTTAATTATTAGTAATACATGTTAAGAGATATGTAAAATCGTCAATTTGCGCCATGAATTACAATTTAAAATTATATTTTTAAATTAACATGTTATATTTGTACGCGATCGAAATATATTAAATCGCAATGTCTTATACAGTATCTTTTTAAGATATAAATACTATTGTATCTCGAAGTAAATCAATCAAAATCTTACTTACATTGCAGTTGGTTTTCTAGGGCTGCAACTTTCATTGCTGTTTCCGCTTTGAAATGGTCAAACCCGACCATTTTCGCCAGCACGTGGTATTCATATTCGAACGTGCTGGTCGGATCAAGAGCGTAAGCGCCGAGCAACAAACAAACGCATGTAAGGCTGCGAAACATCTTGTTACTCTACACGCGTTGGTATGAAGTATCTGCTTATAGCGCCGTATTTATAGTATATAAATATGTGACAGTGCATGCTATACATAGATGGTGACGTCACTACGTAATTGTCACCTCTATACTAAGACGCATCACATTCCCCTGGTTTGGGGAATTATGCTTCCGCCAAAGTAGTTCTGCGTAGGAATGAAAATGTTAATAATGCAAGAAAAATTGTTTTTAGCGTGTGTTTCAAACGGAATACTGTTTAAAGAAATGTTATTAAATATTTAAATGTGATTTTGAATCTCTATAAAGACTGATAGCAATTATCAAAAGCACGATTACCTGACCTACTTTCGCTTTCACTTTTTACTCGTTAAAGAAGTGCTACCCACAATTCCTTTCGCGTTAGTACACAGGTCAGTAAGACCGGTGTGTACACAATGTGTGACAGTGTACAATGATGAAAATCACGCAATGCATTATTGTACTGAAAAGAATGCTTATACCGAAACTCCAGTTTCGATATTACGCAACTTCTGAACTGAAAAATTGCATTTTCGCTAGTTTTATACAATATCGGATAGTATTTTTATTTACTGTTTTCAATGCGTTTTCTTGGTGAACGTTTGTGAAGATGTCAACTCAACAAAGGAGAAAAATTATACATATATATATTATAAATGCTTTATTCCGAAGTTTCCAGATTACTAGATGAATATTAAAATATGTTCTGCTATATTTCTAAATACTTCGATGCAAAGAGAGAATGACGTTGTTTTTGTTTCGTTTTTTTTGTCGTATCTCAAGTTTAAAATATGATGCTCTTATATTCTTCAAACCGTTGCGCACCTAACAGCTAACTGGTAATTAAATTGAGATGTAATGTCTCTCATTCTACTTTTTGAAATGTGATGTTATGAGGTTTATATGATTCCTTAATCATTCTAAACTAAGGTGATACTCGGCGACCATAAACCGATCGATACATCCGATGCTCTGTCATGGTCATTGCAACGAGCCTACGAGGTGATTCACTTTACTTATATGTAACCTGCTATTCGTATAGTTTGTCTATTGGCCACTTGATATAATTAAAGGAAAATTTGCTGCTAACAAAATTCTGATGCTGCCGAAACAAGATTTAAAATCCGTTTCTAGTATGAATCTATATTTTAACGAAACCAAGACGATATAAAATACGATTGTGACGACTTTTTACTAGTTTTCTTTTGAATTACATGGTTTGTTAAATACCTGTATATTACTCATAGACAACATATCAATAGTGTCTTAATAACAACTACCATATTTTAAAGTACGAAAATATCTTATTAAGAGTTTCTGTGTCGTTGTTCTGTTCAGTAATAATTTTCTGAATCGATAACGGTTGTTCGTGATTTTACTATTTGTTAACGTTTCTTAAAAATAAACATAATTGGGGTAAAATACTGAGTTCAGTATAAGCTTCAATAAATAATGTTTTCTTGTCCACAAAATATATCTTTAAAACCTCTATGTGGCGGCTGGTAACTACCAGTCAATCAAATAATAATGACAGCTCAGTGAAAACATTTGTACAGAATAACATTTCCAATGCGCATGAGTTGCATATCAGTGTTTTGTACCTTCAATGTCCTTGCAGGTATTGTGAAACACGTTCTCATTTTCAGGTTGAAACATGCTTACTAAATAATATTGTTGCCTTACCATATAACTTCCTTATGACGAGGACGTTATTTCGGCAAGAAATACAAAACTGATATGTGTATGTTAAAAATATATCTGAAACTGACAAACATGTATGATTATAAGAACAATGGGAAACAGGCTGTCGGCAAGAAGACCTCTCACTCTATATGTATAGTGCACACAAATGTGTTGAGAAAAAAGGTAACATCTTTATTTCATATAAAAGTGTTTTTTGGGGGCAAAATTGCGAACTTGCTCGCGATGTAAATTAGTAGCTATAGGGCAGCGTGCATGCAGTTATTGCTTAAAAGGCGTCATTGTTTTGAAACCATGAAACTATAAATCCTTTCAAATATTGCTCAATCTCTGTAGCAAGTGTGTTAATCTCCAAAGTAATCAGTGATGTCTTATTGATAACCGAGTTTGGGTGTACATTTGTTTAACGTGTGGATGACAATTTCCTACAAATAAGAAAAAGATCAGTTTACATCTCGTTTCAAAAATTGCGACAATGCAAAAGTGACACATCATTTCTGTACTGTGTACCGGTACAACAGTACTGTTGGGATTAAAAAAAAAAGATACGAAACATTGACGCGAATGGGGTTTACACAAAAATAAAATTCAAATGGAAAGGAATAACAAAAGAATCTCCATAAAGGTCTTTAAATAAAAAATAACCTTATATTTACATCATTTTATCTTATTTCACATTTGAAATAAACTGACACAAACTACATAGTAAAAGTAATCATCCTATTGAAAAGAGTACCAGTACATCATTTTTTAATATAATTCACGGGTCGACACCGTTAGACGCAACATTGATATATCATAGAGAATATTTATTATGAAAAGTACAAAAAGAAATAAGATCAACTGACAAAATTGGGTGTTGATCCAGATTAGAATTGAAAAAGTTTGCGTCACAGTCACGTTTCATTAGGCATGGTATCAAATATAGCAAAACGCTCTAAAATGCTTATTAATTTAAATATATACAAAACATAGGAGATATCTCCTTCATCCGCTCCTAGTCTCAACTTCGGTTTAATAAATATGCGTTAGGATCTAGTGTGTGATCCAGTGCGTGGATAACGTGGATTATGTTAAACCTTGTGTTGCAACAATATGTAACTGAGCCATTGTGTCTCGCTATGTCTACTAATATTATTAGTAGATGTAGTCAACAATGTAAGTAAATCACCATCATCATTACAAATAGTATACAATTTTATTATGCAGAAACGTCACCACCTAGCTGTATTTATTAATGTTATACACGATCCTTGATACTGTTATGATTTTCTATGATCATGAGACTCTGGACAAATTTAATGCATCGTTTAACTCTGCCACGACTTATTAATTTAAAATTAAACAGTGCCCTACCACCAGAGCTATACCATCATAAGTGATTACAAATAAAAAAAATGAAATTCTGTTATTTTGGGTTTGTAATCATTTATTACGTTTGAAGATGAAAACAAAGCGTGTTCAGTATATGTAGCACAAAATACACCCTTCATATGTGTGTCCTGGCGACTTAAGCACAACATAAAGATGGGGAATTATATATAGACATCCATATATCTGTATAATATTTACATATAATATGCAAAGTACATTTTAGCATAATAAAATCGCAGCCCCATAAAGACATGCATATTTATTTTACCTAAGTGTCGCTTGTTTTTATTTTTTTTAAGTTGAAATTGTTCTAAAAATAGTATAGCAGATGTAAACAACTAAAATGACTAATAATTAAACGTGTATATGTGACTACATATTTTATAATAACGTAAGACTTTTAAATAGATAATTATAAAAAAATGTTAATCTTTGACTCATTAACGAATTTAACAAACCAATAAGCTTTTACGTTATAACGTTTATGAACGGAAGGAACAGACGACGCACGCAATTTCTCTTCCTTCTACGTACGGAGAGCATTGCAGAGTGCCGCATCGACCTTCAACCATGTAAAACAAGGCTCCATTTAGGTCTGCAACGCTTGAGTGCAATGGCTCGGCATATTTGTCCATGCAGACATACCCTTTGCCGTGATGTGAATGAAGCTCCCCCATCAGGTATCCCTGGTACTCCTTCGACCAGCCGCTGTAGCACGTTGTACGTCCTGGAATCATCAGAGTTGTTTTCCCTCTAGCAAGACAGACAGCGCACGGAACGTCGTTCTGGTGGAGATTGCTGAATGCAGGATTTGATTGTGTTTCGTACTCAGCGCCATACATCAAAGATCTTGTCGGATCGGACACATCATTGTATTGGTCATACTCTGGGTCGCTTGGCAGGCAAATGTATTCACCAGAGCCAGGGTGGGTATAATGTCCACCGGCTGCCTGTCCTGTATACACCTGTGTAGTGCCTGTGACATTGGGACATGTTCTCATACCCCAGTGAACGTACGTCGCTGACGTATGTTTTTGTGAGTTGGCAGTACAAGCTGGAAAAGTGAAAGCCAAGATTACTTCTGTAGTATATATTGTCTTTTGTAACATTCAAACCAGTCTAAATGAGCTATTATGAATTAACAATAACAGCCAACCGGTTAATCGTGTCGGAATAATACGTTTTATACTTACGTCTCAGACCTACACATTCAGAGGCTTAAATAAATTTAGCATGATTGCAACAGCAGACAAATGGTTAAAATAAATATGCATTCATATTTCAAATATTGTATTATAAGTGAACGTTGAATTCATATATGCACTCTATGAATCACTTAATGACAACATATTTTAGGTATTAAAAAATAGTAAAATTTATATTTAAAACCGGTGTCGTGTATTCATATGATTTAATTCCCATAGATACACAATATTCTTCCTTGTCATATACATCGGTATATAACTGTTACTATCACTTACCCACGGTTGACTTGATCTGTTAATGAACACAATTAATTCATCATGTATTTTAAAGCCCCATAAACTATAAAAATCAACGAATATTTCGTAAAATATTTCGTAAAGTTAACGCATAGACATCAGTGTTCCTTATAGCAATAGCCAAAATTCAAACGCTAGATGTGGTCTGGTAACGTGATACAAAATTCTCGTTTTTATTTTTTGTGGAATATTTTTTATCAGAATAAAAAGCACGATCAAAAGCTTAAAAGAAGTTCCAAATACGTTTAAAGTACTAATGGGAATGAATTTGTAATACGATCCCAAAACAATAGTTGACTATTCTCGGTTGTCAAATGCACAATATCTCATTAAATCAAATTTATTTTTCAATCTTTATAGATTTTGGTCATACTCTGTCTGGTATCCTTGACACTACCTAGGCAAAGTTCAAATCTAGGTTACCTGCGTTCTAAAACTTGTTCATGAAAACTTAAATGAAAAACAACAACAGCGAAGTCAATTATACAAGAAAACTTATCTCGATCTAATTATGTAATTTGATACCGCACGTATTTAGTCTCTCGTATTAAATTTACTCTTTGTGATAGATATATTTGGTTAGTATGAAATAAGCATACACTAAGTTTAAATATGAGTAATACATGTTAAAATATTAGTACAGTCTTCATTCACGCTATGAATTACAATTAAAAATTATATTTTTAAATCAACATATTATTTTATATCTCGAATTCAATCAATAAAAATCTAACTTACATTGCAGTTGGTTTTCTAAGGCTGCAACTTTCATTGCTGTTTCCGCTTTGAACTGGTCAAGCTCGACCAGTTTCGCAAGCACGTGGTATTCATATTCGAACGTGCTGGTCGGATCAATAGAGTAGACGCTTTGCAGCAAACACACGACCGTAATGCAACGAAACATTTTATGAGATCCAAGAGTTCGTATGCATTATCTTGAAAAAGTGCCTTATTTATATTAGAATTTCTAGTCAGTCACGTGATAGTGTACACGTATGAAATTTCATTCCATGAAAAAAATGTTCCTGGTAGAATTACGAAACCGAAACTTCAGTTTCTATATTACTCATCGTCTTAGGTTATTTGTATGTTAAAAATAAATCTGAAACTATCAAGCAAGTATTATTATAAGAAGAACAGGCGATAGACTGACGCAAGGGTACCTATTTCCCACATATCTTTGTATTTTAAACCGAGCTTCTAACTTTTGAAATAAACTCCAATATACATTTAATTATTGTAAATACATTATTTTTCATATACTAGTTCTTTATACTATATCTTAGATAAATTGTTTTAAAAAATACCATGAACAACCGTTTTTAAGAAAATTAGTATCGAGCGATAACTCTGTTCCAACAATACTATTTAAATAGCAAGTGTCTCATTTCCATCGTTTTTACTACCAAACATAAAATCGTCCTATATTCACAGGCTTGCTCAGTACGGCTAACTACAAATTCGAGGATTACGGGTTCGATTTTCGGCCCTGATACATTATTTGTTTGGGGATTGGTCACGAAATCTTATCTACGATCATCCTCCCTCTACCTTTGATTCAAGTACGTATGTTCACTGTTGTTAAGGTAACCTAGTAGATCTCCCAGATAAAATGTGAGTCGACAAATGAATGCGGTTATTTAACTAAAATAATATTGAAAACGGCACAAAATTTCAATAAAGAAAAAAACATACATCCTGCACACAAATTACTTGAGCGAGAAGGATAAATCTTAATTGACTTTCATTTTTGTCCAAAGCGCAATGTAAATTTTTAATCATATGACAGCGTGCACGCTCTACTTGCTTAAAATGGCGAAATTGTTTTAAAACAAAGAAAAGAAACTATAACCTATGTAATATTTTACCCACAATGCCAGCAATTATATTAAACTCCAAGGTACTAAGCTATGGTAAATTGATAAATGGGATTGCGCATACATGTATTTAACGTGTGGATTACAATACCTTACAAATAAGGATACGATGTTTATCTGTAAATATCACATTTCAAAATACTGAGAAACAGGTGAGGTAAATGACAAGTGACTTCCATGAGACTATTGGGATTTGAAATATTTCATTGACGCAAGTGGGTTTTACCCCAAAAATTATATATAAACAATGATCATTAGTTGTTATTCGGAACGCTCCAATCTGGCTTTTTCCGATATTTGAGCACGAGCGGTAGGTACAAACACAAGCTGACTAGCATATTTTAGAAGAGAGTGAATCAATAATTTCTCTTTTCGCTGAATAGTAAACACCACTTTTTCTGCTCCAACGTTCGTTATAGTTGATAAAAATACCATGACTAAATCATTTTTCTTTGAATAAACTAATCTCGATCGAGTTTAATTTGTAAGAATACTATGTAACACGATATAATGCTGCATGTACATGTAAACAGCTTCGGTCACGTAACTTAATGTCATTGCATATACTGTGCGTGGCCTGGGCATTCAGTTTTAATGGAAGTTTGTCAACGAAACTACCGAGAGTGACTCCATCGTATATATATTTTGCTATTCAAGTATATTTAAAATCATAAAGACAAGTACCAAAGCACAAAAACCTTATTATCCTCAGTCCATTCGTAGTAGTAGAACTGGTGGATATTTATATGTCTATTGATATAGCTCTAGTGTGATGCTTTTCTTAAATCTGATCTGAAAAGTAAAGAAAATTATTCGCTTAAGACTAAACCTTAAGATTAGAAGGCACATCACTAACGAGCTTTACCATATATTACTTTTATTTGCTATATCTATAAAACATGCCAAAAACAGGAACATGAATAATGTTGTTCAGAAGAAATATTGCATATGTCATGCCGTTTGTATAGGTTCCTTCATTACCATACAGCTGGCAAAGTCTGTTTTTCATGTCTTTAAGGATGTTAGCTACTGGACCCATTCGTTTAGGCGGCTGTACATCTGAACGGTGTATTTAGACTTTAATCATGTAATAAACGTCTGACATACATGTATATCAGTGTTAGATTTGTTATGTGTAATTATTAATAATAATAGTAATAACAACAAATGACTTTTGACATTTCCTAAAAGAAACACTACTGTCGTTTAAATACTTATTATCTACTACTGAATGGTAAGCAAATCAGATATCGACAATACTGGTCATTACTGTATTAATGACAATGTGTTGACCTTCCGCGCGCGCTCAGAAATCGGAAAAACCCAACAGCGATCGAGTTCCGAATTAAATCTATAGCTATTATTGCATAAACTCTATCTAAAATGCCCTCTTGGCATAAGGCCCTGATATGTGTTTTTCATATCCATAATCTGGTCCACGCGCAGTTACTTCCCTTCTCCAGCCTTTGACGACTTTCCTAGCATAAATGGGGAACTGAATAAGCACCAGTTTCCTCATACATGCAAGGATAAAGGCAATGGATATTTCAATCCACTTTTCAAATTATTCCATCTTCACACTCTTGAAAACAGCTTAATTTTATTACCAACGTCAATGAAGTTAAGGTTATTTACTCAACACTTTTAAAAGACTATGTTGTAAATGTAAGTGTTCATGTACCTTCAACGTTCCTGCTGTATGCTTGAAATACTTCAGTGACAATACTTATGTTTGCAGTATAATTATCATATTACCAACGTCAATGAAGTTAAGGTTATTTACTCAACACTTTTAAAAGACTATGCTGTAAATGTAAGTGTTCATGTACCTTCAACGTCCCTGCTGTTTGCTTGAAGTACTTCAGTGACAATACTTATGTTTGCAGTATAATTTTTATACAATTTAGTTGGAACGAAATAAGATAAACCTGTACGAAAGAAACATCTATGAAAACAATGATTTATTCTGACGATATATTTAACCGTCACGACCAGTATATTCCAAAATAATTCATCATTTCTTACTTTGAGTGGCTTCATTTCAAATTTGCATTATTCCACTGTTTAAACACATTTGAAATCGAAAACTGCCTATCCGAAGGTAAAGCCTCGTCATTTCTGATGATGACCGAGTGAGGCATATGTAAAACACAACATCGAACTGTATGACGTCATACGAAATAATCGAATTATTTTGTTCATGTCGAATAAACAAGACATATTGTTTTCAATGTTATTTTAATTTATTTTGGTGTGTGTGATATTTGCTCTGACATAATCATCTGCGGGCGCTCTCAAAATGCGCACTCGGGCAGGAACGGATTTTTCGAGCGCCCAAAGATGATCATTCCCTCGAAAACGTGTAGTATAAAAATAAAGAATACTTTTTACAAGATGGAATTTTAATCAGTTAATCTTATTTCAAATTTCAAATTTGCGAGAAAACATTGACACAAATACATAGAAAAACAAATCATCCTCTTTAGTGGAGTAACGGTGAAGTTATATATATGTTTAAAGATAAATTTAATGTCGTTTGACGCATAATTACGAAGCATTTTTATAAAATGGTGAAAATAGAACATCAAACGTACAAAAATAAATTTGACCAGCTGGCGAAAACGGGTTTAAATCCCGATGAAAACGCAAAAGTTTGCATCACAATCGCAAACCATAATCACCGTCTATCATCACCACCGGAAAAAGATGAACAGCGAAGCGAAAGTAAACAAACCAACCATGGAGAGCAGTGAGTATTTACCTAAAATATCTAATAATTACTCGCTCCTGGATAACCGGTGCGTGTTAGGCATCTTAAAGAAAGATTAATATGTTTAAATGTGTATCTATATTGCAATTCGTATTGATGAAGCGTTATTTACACATATTTATGACTGCTTGGTACCGGTTTGAACGTGGTACTTCTCGAAGAATCAGCTTTTCTTTCATGATAACATGGTTTGTCATCGTGTATGAAGTTGATTTCCTTTTCTTATAGGCAATATATACCATCTTAACGCTATTTCTGGTCTTGGTTTGATTATTGTTCGTGGAAATCTATTAACATAAAATAACTGTAGTGTACGGCGAATAGTTGTTTATAGCAAAAGTCGTGTATAGTGAGAAAATTCCATGAAATATTCATTCGTTTGAATGTTTAACCCATTTAACCACGCAGGCCTATGCAGTAAACTGTTTTTTTTTAGTGGTTGCAAATACCATTTTCAGGCGAAACCTCGTTCTGATTTATGATCCAAAGATACATTGCGGGAAAACGTTACGCTTGTTATCTTTTTAAAATAGAATCTATCCACAATATAGAGTTATGCTAAAGAGGAGAAACCAGAATGAAGTATATGCCACTGCAAACCGTATTTTGAGTTCGGTTAGCAACCCCAGCAGACAAGATGCTTATCAGCTGGTCAGTAGGGAATTTCCATTAATGTTATAGTCATCCCAGAAAATTAATTAACTCTTCATTATTAGATTTTGAATCAAAATAAAATTATATAGACATTAATAAGCATTAAAGTTGCTCTGCGATGAATATAGTTTCAATAAAGAATCCATTGATGATGCCTTGCAAAAACAGAAGTTAAGTCAGATAATCTTATTAATCTTACAGATCGCTATCTTTACATTTTTAGACGCGCTTTTTACACGTACATGTTTATTCTCTTTTCCGGGTACTATAACTTTCATGAATATTTATGATTTGTACATGTTTAGACTCTTATTAGATTGGTCTACACAAATATACTTGAATTCTTGCACTATCTTAACGGGTGACAGGCCCCAAAGTTGTCGCAAATTAAAATGATTTTTAGAAAATATTTGTTCAAGATACACATAGATTCTTAAATTTGGGTCTTTGCCCTTTTAATGATGTATATATAAATCCTAATTTTAAACCTTGTTTTTCCCCCCCGCCCCCTCCCGCATTTCATAATACGAATGCCGACGCTATGTGCGTTTGCGGTTGAACGCTACAATGCTGTGAACAGAAAGTCAGCCGAGTTCCAATAATTACACGAGTTGAATATCATCCTGATTGGAATCCAATTGTAAGTAAATATTTTATCCATTCATCTTGATGTTAAAACATAACTAAGATGAAATACACTAGAATCGTATTAAACTAAAATACGGAGTGAATAATGGTCGATCGATGTAGCAGGTGCCCGTCATTCAAAACTTTTTTTAATTATAAACAATGCATCAGACGTATTCTTTGGCCATAAACGGTCTCATCGTACAAAAAATAATTGTATTTATTTGTTTAACACCAAGATGGTCACGTATTTGCGAAATGTTCATGTATTTTCCCTTACAATCTCAAAACTATTCGCCGTACACAATTTAATTTTATTTTGCTATACGCCGTACACATCAGGTTCTATTCGCCGTGCACAACGAAGTTTATATTTTAGCTAGACATTTGCATACTAACTAGATTTTTGGGCTGAAGCTTGCAAAAGCCGATAGTTTTTATAATTCTATTTGCACACCATTGAAAAATTTTGTCAGGCCCCGTGGCGGTGTTGCTCCTGGTGTTAATGGCACTTAATAATTCTGTTATAGTAAATGGTAAATTGAGAGGCGTGCTGTTGTCCCCAGGCTCATTTAAAATATTTTGGTGCTCAGTCTCAAACCGCTTTTGATAATTCAAAGTTTCAACGGGACGGTTTGAGTCACTGGAGACAGATCGGAAGTGTCGTACCAAAAATTGAGCCTTTTCCCTTGGGGTAGTGGCAATTTCGCCTTTGTATTTAAGTAGCGGTACAGGGGTGAATGATTTTTCTTTAATTCTGTGAATTTTTTGCCAAAAATCCCTAGTATTTTTCGTAGTAATAATTGCTGAATCACAGAATTCTTTCCAATTTTGAGTTTTTGCGTCCAAAATAACCCGCTTTGCCTGATTTTCGAGGGACCTATAATCAAGAAGATTATGCTCAGCGGGGTTCTTTTTAAGAATTTTTAAAACTTTTTTACGGGCCTGTACCGCCTTGGAGCACGCCTCATTCTACCACGGGACCCTATTTCTGGCTTTAACAATGCCGGAGGAGACCGGTATGCTACATTCCGCTATGGACAGTATCTTGCTAGTTAAGATGTTACAAAACAGATTTGAGTCCTGAGAGTGAACATCTGCAAGGGAGAGATCTGAGCAGAGGTCCCTAAACTGGGCCCAATTAGCTTTTTCCAATAAAAACTTTTGCTCTCCTGAGCATTGAGCCTCAGTTTCCTGTGCAATATAGTTGAGCAGGGTAACCTGTTGTGGGAGGTGATCAGATCTCATGGTATCATTAACGGTTGCCATGCAGACGCACTTGCTATCCTGGCATTAACAGCAGTAAGGTCAATGTGGGAGTTTAAACCAGTGGGGTTAAAGTCTGGTTGGAGAACCGTCATTGAGCAGTATAAGGTCTTGCTCGTCCAACCATTCTATAACCGCCCGACCTTCTGCATCTGAATTGTTGGAACCCCAAGCAGGGTGATGTGCATTAAAGTACCCTGTGAATATTACGTCATAGGGTCCTTTAATGGTCCTTTATTCCTTAAAGAGGCCGTTCAGAGTTTCAAGATCACATCCTCTTGAATATAAATTGACCAGGATAAGAGGCCGGTTCTTGTCAATAACCAATTTAATTGTTAATGCCTCAATAGCAGTGCTACCATCAGATTTAAATTGGTTGTTCACTCCCAGGTGTTCATAATTAATTGAGTTTTTGATATATATGGCAAGGCCACCAGCAATATTATGGTTTAAAATACCAATTGTTTTTAATTCACAGTTGTACCCAGGTATATGTTTTACTGTACTATTGGACAATTTGGTTTCCTTTAAGCATAGGATATGGGTATTAGGGCTATTATCGATAAAATACTTTAACTCTGTATGTTTGTTGGCGGTAAGACCACCGAAATTGGAAAAATTAGTAAGATCATGACCTATATATGCCTGAAAACAGCTGTTCAATCTGCTGAGTGTTGACCTATAAGTAAGATGTAAACAGATGGGCTCTAAAATCATGTACAGGGAAATTTAGCACAGTTATTCAACTTAGAAGTTTAAAATTAACTACACACCATAATTGCAATACAAATTTATAGATTTAAATAATAAAATAACGAAAAAAAAAAACAGCCTTTATATATTAATCAAGATATTATATATATACGGTTACTGATTATTTGAAATTTATTTACATACCTCTCTGTATCAAATAGTAATAATATGTAATACTAGTGATTAACAGGGTAAAAAATTATACACAAGAGGAACATACACAAAACAATATTGATCAGGTTTACATGAAATATTCTTGAACTCGTCTAGAATTGATCCAATTTTGGTAAGTTGCAATGGAGCTCGCTTTCTCATAAAATCGTCTACGATGGATACAATTTTGGTAAGTATCAATAGAGCTGGCTTACTCTTGAAATCGTCTAAAATGGATACAATTTCGATTAGTATCAATAGAGCTGCCTAGACTCTTGAAATCGTTTAAAATGGATCCAAATTCCGTAAGTATCAATAAAGCTGGCTAAAATTAGAATGGATCCAATTTCGGTAAGTATCAATAGAGCTGGCTAGACTCTTGAAATTGTCTTGAATGGATCCAATTTGGATAGTATCAATAGAGCTGGCTATACTCTTGAAATCGTCTAGAAAGGATCCAATTTTGGTAAGTATCAATAGAGCTTGCTACACTCTTGAAATCGTCTAGAATGGACCCAATTTCGGTAGGTATCAATAAAGCTGGCTAGACTCTTAAAATTGTCCAGAATGGATCCAATTTTGGTAAGTATCAATAGAGCTGGCTAGACTAATGAGATTGTCTAGAATGGATCCCATTTTGGAAAGTATCAATACAGCTGGCTATACTCTTGAAATCGTCTAGAATTGATTCAATTTGGTAAGTTTCAATGGAGCTGGCAATACTCATAAAATCGTCTACGATGGATACAATTTTGGTAAGTATCAATAGAGCTGGCTAACTCTTGAAATCGTCTAGAATGGATCCAATTTTGGTAAGCATCAAGAGAGCTGGCGAGACTCTTGAAATCGTCTAGAAAGGATCCAAATTCGGTAAGTATCAATAGATATGGCTATACTCTTGAAATTGTCTAGAATGGATCCCATTTTGGTAAGTATCAATGGAGCTGGCTAACTCTTTAAAACGTCTAGAATGGATCCAATTTTAGTAAGTATCAATAGAGCTGGCTAGACTCTTGAAATCGTCCAGAATGGATCCAATTTCGGTAAGTATCAACACGGAGCGTATATTGACAGGAGTTGAAACGAGTTTTTGACCCTTACTGTAGTACATTCAAATTTATGCAAAACTAATCATCCGATTTTATTGGTTTTTACGTTTTCTTGTTGAACATGAATTCCTCTTTCAAACAAAATATAACATTTAGTATATTTCCGTTGTTATTAATGGATGTATAGCGAGTTAAACACGAGAAATACACATTTTATGTTTTACCCACGCGCGTTTAACCTTGTCGATACTTTGTTTCGTAAACAGTAGCTATCTTTTAGCGTACATCGAAGAGCCGAGGTTATACATTTTGATGTACCCACTCACGTCTTTTTTTCTAATTTTACTTTTATTTATCGGCCGATTTTGACAAATTATATTTTATTAGAAAGCCTACATTTGGTAGTTTTCAGATGTATACATATATATGAAGTTTTACTTCTAATTTGGGCAGCCCGGCGAGTTATAACTTTAACTTTTGCAAATATCATACCGTTTGAGAATCTATATTTACGGTAAACATGGTCGTACTTTATACAGATTTGTAACGTTTGTATAACGAGTTCAGTTTTAAAACTACATCTTGCTTAGGAAAATAAAATTCTGTATACGATAAAAAAAAAATGGGTTTAAGGTTCATGTAGAGGCTTCATTTTGAAAAATGTGGGACCCCAAGCATTGAACTCAAATTTGACTAAAGGAAGAGTGCCACATTGAAAATGTATACATATATGCTTTAAAGGATGTTTTTCCTTCAAACTGCTACCAATTTTGTACATCAACGTATCATACCATCCACAAAATCAATCAAAATACAAAGCGATTTTAACACTAAAATATACATTATTTTCAAAAATCTGAATCATGTTTATTCCACGTATTTCGGCGGAAAATTATATAACTAGTGAATAATATCGACATTGACGAGGGCAAGTTACGCTTAAATAGTAAAAAAAGTTTACATATCTAGAAATATCAAAACTCGAACACATGTCATTTCATCACCATGGGGGCAGCCATTTGTAAATTCATAACATAGAAAGAAACATGCTAAAAACTAACTCATCGCCTAATTGACATTCCGAACGGTTGACGATGACAAATGCATTGGATTGTAATCTTTCCGTTGATGTTTGCAAACTGCACGATCAGACCTCATAAACACTCAAAAGAATAACTATGTTAGAAGCATTTCACCAATGTTTACAATTGTTGTCGAATCACCATACTTATATTATTGCGCATAAAATAGTACGCTTACAGACTGACAGAAAGATCGATACGTAACTCCGTTAAATTCATCACGGTATACTATTCTATTGATAATATATAATAACACATCGCTTTAACAATCTAAAAGGAGAAATAATTCTTTTAAACAAAGTTTTTAATAACGAAAGTGAAAACAACGGAAGTTAGATGGATATTCTGTGAGATGCACTTCGGCTCCAGAAAAACCAATACAAATAAACTAAAAAAGACGTGTGGGTGACAATTTTCAGCTGAAAAATATTTGAAATAGGGTAAGTGATGATATCTCTACGTGGTCATTTCTGTTATTGAGTGCGATCTCTTGCTGATTAATGTTAATAGTTGTTTTACTAGTTGCGAACCAACTGTCAAAATATGTTTGTGTTTTCTCAGGTATGTGTATACACATACCCGGTTTTCTCACTACTGCACGTGGTTTCGACCGATTTGTTTTGCACGTTTTCCTACGGAGCACAGCGATGGCCACGCTTTCAAAATGGGTAGAAGTAATCGAAATATAAAATCAATCGGTTTGCCAATTTCTTTATAATTCTTTACAATTTTATATGTCGTCTGCAATCTATTTCAATTTTAGATGGTTTAAATTTGCAATTTGGTTGAGAGGTAAATAACAAAATTGTTAAACCTTTGAAGAAGAATTGTGACTCTTACTATCCACCATACCTGGATTTTTAAAAAGTAGTTACGTTTAAGTTATTTTTAGAACTTTGTTTAGGAAATTTATCCAAAATAGGCAGTTGAATAAAAACTCATTTGTTGTTTTATGACAATAATTTTCTGTGAAATGTTGCTAACTTGACCTTGTATATGTATATAGCTTTGTATTTATTCAACTTAAGGTAGTGCATATCCTTCCTAACTTTAGATTGAGATTTTGTAAATTAGTGTAAAAATGTATTGGTTTTAAACCAAAATATGAATAAAGCACACAAATATTGAATGTCAAAAATGTGTTTATGTTATTCTATCCGTCTTTAGCTTTAAAATGATATATAGTTTGACCATATTGTACCACATTGAATGAAGAAAAACCTAAGCGAATTTTTAATGAATTTAATCCCCCCCATGAACCTTAAAAATGAAAGTAAATAAGGAATGACTTTGTACGAAAGTAGCTCGCCGTCATAACGCTTCGAACTGATGCTACGGTCAAGGCGATTATGCTCTTGTTTAGATAGATTGTTGAAATTGTCTAGAATGGATCCCATTTTGGTAAGTATCAATACAGCTGGCTATACTCTTGAAATCGTCTAGAATGGATCCAATTTTGGTAAGTATCAATAGAGCTGGCTAGACTCTTCAAATTGTGCAGAATAGATACATTTTCGATAAGTATCAAAAGAGCTGGTTAACTATTGAAATCGTCTAGAATTGATCCAATTTTGGTAAGCATCAAGAGAGCTGGCTAGACTCTTGAAATCGTCTAGAATGGATCCAATTTTGGTAAGTATCAATAGAGCTGGCTAGACTCTTGAAATCGTCTAGAATGGATCTAATTTTGGTAAGTATCAATAGAGCTGGCTAGACCCTTGAAATTGTCTAGAATGGATCCCATTTTGGTAAGTATCAATACAGCTGGCTATACTCTTGAAATTGTCTAGAATGGATCCAATTTTGGTAAGTATCAATAGAACTGGCTAGACTCTTGAAATTGTGCAGAATAGATACATTTTCGGTTTGTATCAATAGAGCTGGTTATATATTGAAATCGTCTAGAATTGATCCAATTTTGGTAAGCATCAAGAGAGCTGGCTATACTCTTGAAATCGTCTAGAATGGATCCAATTTTGGTAAGTATCAATAGAGCTGGCTAGACTCTTGAAATCGTCTAGAATGGATCCAATTTTGGTAAGTATCAATAGAGCTGGCTATACTCTTGAAATTGTCTAGAATGGATCCCATTTTGGTAAGTATCAATACAGCTGGCTATACTCTTGAAATCATCTAGAATTGATCCAATTTTGGTAAGTATCAATACAGCTGGCTATACTCATGAAATCGTCTACGATGGATACAATTTTGATAAGTATCGATAGAGCTGGCTAACTCTTGAAATCGTCTAGAATGGATACAATTTCGGTAAGTATCAATAGAGCTGGCTAGACTCTTGAAATCGTCTACAATAGATACAATTTTGGTAAGTATCAATAGAGCTGGCTAGACTCTTGAAATTGTGCAGAATAGATACATTTTTGGTAAGTATCAATAGAGCTGGTTAACTATTGAAATCGTCTAGAATTGATCCAATTTTGGTAAGCATCAAGAGAGCTGGCTAGAATCTTGAAATTGTCTAGAATGGATCCAATTTCGGTATCAATAGAGCTGGCTAGACTCTTGAAATTGTGCAGAATAGATACATTTTCGGTAAGTATCAATAGAGCTGGTTAACTATTGAAATCGTCTAGAATTGATCCAATTTTGGTAAGCATCAAGAGAGCTGGCTAGACTATTGAAATCTTCTAGAATGGATCCCATTTTTGGTAAGTATCAATAGAGCTGGCAAGACTCTTGAAATCGTCTAGAATGGATCCAATTTTGGTAAGTATCAATAGAGTTTGCTAGACTCTTGAAATTGTCTAGAATGGATCCCATTTTTGTAAGTATCAATACAGCTGGCTATACTCTTGAAATCGTCTAGAATGGATCCAAATTCGGTAAGTATCAATAGAGCTGGCTATACTCTATATATATAAATTTAAATTACATTTTCGGTAAGTATCAATAGAGCTGGTTAACTATTGAAATCATCTAGAATTGATCCAATTTTGGTAAGTATCAATACAGCTGACTTGACTCTTGAAATCGTCTAGAATGGATACAATTTTGTTTTGATGAGCGGTACTTCGGTTGAAAAGACAAATTTTACTGGTAGCCATTGTGCATATCAACAGTTTTATTGATATTTTGACACCCTTTTATCCAAATTTGTTCTTTATCAACAGCGATTCTCTTTTCAAATAATTTATTAAACAAAAACAACATTGTCGTAAACGATGCTGCAAACATATAGATTTCGTATCTATTGTGCCAATTTATTTCTGATCCAAAATAGACACGACCGTCACAAAACGCCATTAGCACAAAAATCAACAAAGAAATACCAAACATATTTTAAAAGATCCATTTTACTTGAGAGATTGAGAAACGACAGCCAATGAAATCACTTGTTTCAAAAATGCTTTGGCAGAATTTACCAGTTTAATATGCGGAGAGGTTTTGCAGGCCCAGGATATTTCTGGCTGCTTATGAAATGCTTTCACACCATTGGTCGTACCCCCTCCCCAATTTTTCTACGAAATAACGCTAATCTCAGAAATAACAACCAGGGCAAGCGGATCCTCTGAATACTGTAGAAAAATTACATCTTTCAATTATTCAACCCTCTGAAACTCCACAGAAATTAATAGGAATATAAAGCAATAAAAATCAGTACATTGAGGAGAGTTTGAGTCAATCGGAAATAAGAACCAACCGAGTTTCAAACTGTATACACAATTATTATTCATTTAAAAGGATTAAACCATTTATTGGATGTTGTACATGAACAGTCAATTTACAATTTGTAAGTGACTTCATTATGTTGTTTCCTCTTAAGACTTAATATTCTTCATCCATTCAACATTATATATCCATAAATGTTTTCTTCATCAAATAAAATAAGTGTTAAAATCAAGTAAAAGTGTATGCTTTAAAACTTTAAAATGTCATAAGCCAAAAAAAAACACAATAGGTGTTTCTGTTTTAACCAGAACAATAACCAATACTAGCAAGATATATCTTTTAAAAAATATTATCAGCCTATATCATGACAATGAAATCAAGTTAAACAAGAGATGCCCTCTACTGCGCCGCTTTGAAGCAATTTATTTTACCTTTGACCTTGAAGGATGACCTTTACCTTGACCTTCCACCACTCAAATTGTGCGCAGCTCCGAATTGTGATGCACATGCATGTCAAATATCAAGTAAGTAACTATCTTCAATATTGCAAAAGTTATGACAAAGATTAAGTTTTTGGACAGACACACAAACACACAGAGACACACATACAATGACAGACCGGCCCAAAACAATATACCCCTGATCATTTGATCTGGGGAAAAAATGTTTCTATTAAGGAAACGAAAACAAAGGTTTAATTGATGTTGTTTTTTTCACTGATTATTCTCATATTCCAAAGCATTAAATAATGTGTTTTTATAAGCACATATATTAAAATCACTCAATAGTTTTCGTTGATAAAAAATATACAACAAGAAATCACATACTTTATATGTGTCCTCAAAAGGCTTATTATGAGTTTATTTGAATGTTTTGAAATTTATATATACAAATTAAAAAAAAAATATGGAAAAATTAAATTTAAGTAAAATTTAAGTAAAATCAGCTACACTTGCTGTGTAAATACCAATAATTCTGAAAATATTCACTTTTAAACAGTATTTTTGTGATGATTAGTCTATAAGAATATAATGTCAATTCTTTTGAATAAGCATAACTAACTTAAGTTTTATCAGAAATATGTCATAATTATCAAAATAAGGAGGTGGATGAATCTATAAGAATGGATGAAACAATAGGAAAGAAGGTTATAAATGTATATGAAATATTCATGCGACCATTTTCACCGTAGATCCATTATACAAAATGTTTTCTTACCATGATCTTCATTGGGAGATACATCTTCCACCAGTTCAGGCATCTCCTGGAACCTCTTAATGGACTCCTCTACTCGCTTTGCCTTGTAGCGGGAAGAAAACACCACCACAATCATCCGCCACACATCTTCCATTTTAGTCAGTTGTGTACAATTCTGCAGGAGACTGAATGCCTTGATTGCATTTTGTCTGATGACTTTATTGGGAACTTTGTCCCTCAAGTAGTCCCTGCAAGTTTTAACCATGTGGGCTGAACATATATGTATCACAATTGTGTCTGTGTCAGCAGGAATCTTAGCTGTTATCAGCATGTAACAATATTTGATGTACACATGAATGGTAGTGCAGTTCAAAACTTGTAGAACACTGTGGATAATTGCCCAACTGAAATCCATTTCCACACGTTTAGGTGAACAGTGTTTTGTGCACTTTTTCAATGCAGTGAAAAACAGCAGCAGTGGATTGACTATGGCCACTGTGGTTTGATTTTCCAGGAGAAACTGTAGCACAGGCACCACATAGTTGTTCAGTCCTTTTTGCACCAGAGCATAATAAAGCAATTTGCGGCGACTTTTTCCAGCTAAAAAAGCTACACCCCCAGTGGCATCAAAGTAAAAGGTTCCATCTGCATTATGTATGTTGTTCTTTGCTGCCATCAATGACTCGTAGGGAAACAGTGTTGTAGAGAATGGCTGGTATGAGATGGTCTGCACATAACCTCAGAGGCTATTGCTTTTTCCAGGAAGAGAGTCTACCAGGGTTGATGCCACAATACATAGTTCTGTGAAAGGATCCTTGTGTTCAACCTCAGCCAAGTTCCACTCACTCTTAGCCTTTCTAAGGACTTCTTTTGATTGGGGTTGTGTGTAATTCCCACTTGAAAATTGTTTGAGGTCCATGCTCCCTAGTTGTTCATAGTACAATTTTGAAGAATTCGACATTCTCAGCTTTTTTTGTGTCTCTTTACGCTGCTGTCCTTGAAGTCGCCCTTTTTAATTGCCATGCGCGAGTGTCTTTTATATGGGTGGGTAACACTTACAAGGATCTGTGCACTCGTGTGTTTTGGAGGCTTCTTCCTCATTGAAAAAACAAAGGCCCCGCAATCCTCATGCTTGCAATGTGCGTTTGCCATAAAGTACCCACCTCTGGAACCATTGTATACAGTATGGTTCTTGAAGGAGAGGACGCATCCTGGTATCGTCTGGTTGAATTTCTCAGCCAGAAGTGATGGCCAACCTGATTCTTTCTCTAAAGTATGTGTTCCTTTTAAAGGCCGGATCTTCTTCCATTCCATATATTCTAAAATAACAGTGAACTCTTGAAGAAATTGGTCCTTCACTTCTGACTGTTTGCTCAACATACTGTCATCAAGAATGTCACTTTCATTTGTCTTTTTCAATTCCATCGTACTTTCATCAGAATGTTCTGTATTTTTGGCGGGGTGTCTGCCATTTTATGATTTTTCATTTCAGTATTAATTTCTGTACTGCCCATGTCAAACATACTTTCAACTAATGTTTCATTGGTTGTTGGTTGAGGCTCCATTTCAGATGATACTTTTTAGGATTTTGCATTTCAGGATTCATTTATGTACTGCCCATGTCAAACATACCTTCAATTAATGTTTCATTGGTTGTTGGTTGAGGCTCCATTCCAGATTATACCTTTTTAGGATTTTCCATTTCAGGATTCATTTCTGTACTGTCCATGTCACTTATACTGTCAACTGTTTCATTGGTTGTTGGTTGAGGCTTCATTTCAGATGATACCTTTTTAGGATTTTCCATTTCAGTATTCATGTATGTATTGCCCATGTCAAACATACTTTCAACTAATGTTTCATTGGTTGTTGGTTGAGGCTCCATTTCAGGTGATACCTTTTTCAATGATATGATCTTCTCATAAATTGATCTTCTTAGCTTAAGATTGATCATTTTGAAAATATGCAGACATATAACACCAGGAACTGAATTTGGTTCTTTAACATCTGCTTTCAGTAGTTTCAGATGAAGGTACTTTTTAAGGAAGTCTTCTTGGCCTTCAAAAGACACATACTTTTGTGGACGCACCATCTTGTAAATGAAAACAGTATTTCTCCTAAATACCATCAGAAGAACTAAGTATTTCAACAGGTTAATAAGCCAAAAGGCGCTCACTTGACACCCCAAGGAAATAAAGGGTTCTGAAAAGTAGGTGGTCACAGGATTTCAGAACCGACTTGTACGGGAAAATATCCCCCGAAAATTGGAAGGAATGATTTTAAGCAAACCACATTCATTTTAGGAGTGTTTCAAAAATGTGTTTACTGGAGTGATAAACTGATTTTATTATCATTTCTATTCATACAGAGAATATTGTGCACACAAATGTGAATTCTACACTGGCATATAAGTATATCCTTTAATATGACTTAGTGAAGCAATTTTGTCCCACATTATCCTGTTTTTGTATTCTAAATATATCATTGGTACAAATTCTCTCACCAATCTTCATTTAGCAATAAATGTGGTCTGTAGATTACAGCATGCTTTTTCCGTTTGGAAAAAAAACACTTAAGGATTGGGATTTTCTTTGAGCAAACAGACCATTGATTTGGGGAAATTTTGTTTAATATAACTCGTTATAGTGATTCCAATTACAAGAAAAAAATCTCAGAAATCATAGCTATATACTGTTAAATAAAATTGAGATATACATATGTTCTAATAAATACGCACTTCTTTCTAAAAAACAATTAGAAACAAGGGCTGTTTGTAAAACATGCATGCCCCCATATGGGCTGTCAGTTGTAGTGACAGCCATTGTGTGAATACGTTTTTTGTCACTGTGGCCTTGACATTTGACCTAGTGACCTGAAAATCAATACAGGACATCTGCGAGTCATGATCAATGTACCTATTATGTTTCATGATCCTAGGCGTAAGCTTTCTTGAGTTATCATCCGGAAACCATTTAACTGTGTCCGAGTCACAGTGACGTTGACCTTTGACCTAGTGACCTGAAAAATAATAGGGGTCTTCTGCGAGTCATGATTAATGTACCTTTGAAGTTTCATGATCCTAGGCGTAAGCTTTCTTGAGTTATAATCCGCAAACCATTTTCTAAGTTGAGTCACCGTGAACTTGACCTTTCACCTAGTAACATGAAAATCAATAGGGGTCATCTGCAGTCATGATCAATGTACCTATGAAGTTTCATGATCCTAGGCTTAAGCGTTCTTGAGTTATCATCTGGAAACCATTTACTGTTGCGGGTCACCGTGACCTTGACCTTTGACCTAGTGACAGGAAAATCGATAGAGGTCATCTGCGAGTCATGATTAATGTACCTATGAAGTTTCGTGATTCTAGGCATAAGCGTTCTTGAGTAATCATCCGGAAACCATTTAACTGTTTCGATTCACCATGACCTTGACCTTTGACCTAGTGACCTGAAAATCAATAGGGGTCATCTGCGAGTCATGATCAATGTACCTATGAAGTTTCATGATCCTAGGCGTAAGCATTCTTGAGTTTTATTCCGCAAACCATTTTTCTAAGTTGAGTCACCGTGAACTTGACCTTTGACCTAGTAACATGAAAATCAATAGGGGTCATCTTCAGTCATGATCAATGTACCTATGAAGTTTCATGATCCTAGGCTTAAGCATTCTTGAGTTATCATCTGGAAACCATTTAACTGTTTCTGGCCACCGTGACCTTGACCTTTGACCATAGTGACATGAAAATCGATAGAGGGCACCTGCTAGTCATGATCAATTTACCTAAGAAGTTTCGTGATTCTAGGCATAAGCGTTCTTGAGTTATCATTTGGAAACCATTTTACTGTTTCGGTTCACCATGACCTTGACCTTTGACCTAGTGACAGTAAAATCAATAGGGGTCATCGGCAAGTCATGATCAAAGTACCTATCAAGTTCCATGATGCTAGGCGAAAGCGTTCTTGAGTTATCATCCGGAAACCATTTTACTATTTCGGGTCACCGTGACGTTGACCTTTGACCTAGTGACCTCAAAATCAATAGGGGTCATCTGCCAGTCATGATCAATCTACCTATGAAGTGTCATAATCCTATGCTTATAAAAGCGTTCTTGAGTTATCATCCGGAACCATCTGGTGGACGGGCCGACCGACGGACCGACCGACCGACATAAGCAAAACAATATACCCCCTCTTCTTCGAAGGGGGGCATTAAAATTAATTTCTATTTTTTCACAAACATTTTACTTCGCCAAATTGGGAATGGGTCTACCTTACGGACCCTTAAATATGCCTGAAAAAAAACCTGCAAGAGCTTGACAAACTTACCTTATGTATGCAACCTACATGCATATAGAGACACCAATTAGACAAAATGTTATGTTCTGACCAAGTTTCATTATGTATGAATAAATGTGCCCTCTAAAGCTTTCACACGTTTTTTAATTGACTTCACCCAGCTACGATTTTTTTAACCCACAAGACCCAGTTTCCATATTGGCCGATTAAGCATTCGCTGGTAATAAAAAAACTTATGACCATCTGGCTATAATGTGGTCTCTATAGTGTTCCACTATTTTCCTTTATTTGACATCTTTATTTATTTATATTTTAACCAATTTAGACCCATTTTTCAACTTGAGGAAAATTTATATGATTTATATTTATGTTCTGACCAAATGTAATGAAGATTGGGAACTAAATGCTATCTGATCTCTAAAGTGTTCAGAAGCTTCTTAAAATTTGACCTTGTGACTTAGTTTTTTATCCCACATTAGATAATATCCAAGTAATTGGAGATATCATTGGGACAATGGTTCTCACCAAGATTCATGAAAAGTGAAAAATAAATGTTGCCTCTGAAGAGGTCTATTTTTTTTATTTAATTTGAGCAAGTGACCTTTCGTTGTTTCAACCATCATTGACCCCGTTACAAACATGCGGAGAAAACATTCTGACAAGTGTTATTATGGAATTTATTCTATTAATGTATGCTATACGGCATGGTAGTTTACAAGCACATGATATAAGTCATTAATACATTGGCAGGGCCCTTGCTACACTTTAGGAGATTGGGGCTGGGCCCTAACAGGGGGGAATTCGCATCGTTTGGGCCAAAAGGGGAAACATAAGAAGATAGTTTCACAAACCATTCAACACTTAAAATTGCTATATTTTTATGTAATTTTCATTAATATACATTTAATCTAAGGTTAAAGGGGCCTTTTCACAGATTTTGGCATGTTTTGAAATAAGTCATTTAATGCTTTAAATTGATAAATGTAAACATTGGATCTTCAAAGCTCCAGTAAAAAATCAAGAATAAAATAACAAAAAAGAAAAAAAAGTAGCCCGCAACTGGTTTCGAACCAGTGACCCCTGAAGTTCTGGAGTAACCTAAAGTAAAAACGCATCAGCCCTCTGGGCTATTCTGCCAGGCATACTTAATTATATTATTTTATACCTTATGTAAGTAATCTTCGTAGTTTCACTAAATTGAACGACAACGACAGAACTCTCTAAACTATTCAATCGTTTCGCGTTGCAACGCTTCATAAGTTTTAAGTTTTTAAATCGTCAAACGATGCATATTATGGCTATATTAGACCATGGTAAATGTTCAGTAATACTGTTTCCTCACAAATATCATAACTAAAGCGAAAATTTGCGAATCTGAAACAACTTTTTTCAATTTTGTAAATTTACCAAAACGTGAAAAGATCCCTTTAATAGCACGATAACCGCTGCCAACATAGGTATAAAAGTTACTAGAAATGGCGGGGCAGAGGCCGACGCGTATCCCCACGCCGCATGTTTGACCCAGGGGGGCGCCCCAGGGTTGGTAATGGGGCCATGCATACTTGAGATTGACTGTAGTGTCATAAGAGATGTTCAGTATAAAGTTGAAGTTAATCGGTGTAGAAATGAAGAAGCTGTGGTAAAAGGCAATTTTGGGTAAGCGTGGTCTATGTGGGCGGGAACGCCCCAGTGTTGATAATAGAGCCATGCATTGTTTCAATTGACCGTATTGCCAAAAAAGATGTTCAGTATCAATTTGAAGTAAATCGGTGTAGAAATGAGAAGTTAGAGTAAAAGGCAATTGTGAGTGGCCTATGTGTGTGGGGGGGGGGGGGGGCGCCCCAGGGTTGGTTATGCAGCCATGCATAGTTTATATTGACTGTATTGTCATAAGAGATGTTCAGAATCAATTTGAAGTAAATCGGTGTAGAAATGAAGAAGTTAATGTAAAATAACATAAAAAATGAGTGAAAATCTCTGACCCGGCCCCACACCAACACCCTTCACTTTTGACCCAGAGGTCAGATCAAAGTTCCAAATAGTGCAGCGTGGGGATAAAAACAACACAAAAAAACAAGAGATTGCCAAGCAATATGGTCCCCTACTGGCTCCTCCATTGTCAGAAATTTCACGATTGTCAGAATGTTTTTATCACCCGCCATCCTCGGAGGGAAATAGTTTTGGCGTTGTCCATCCATCCTTCCATCCGTCTTTCCATCCGTCGGGGGTTATATCTTGGAAGTGCTTTCGGATATATCACTTAAACTTGGTTTGAGTATATATATATATATATATATATATATATATATATATATATATATATATATATATATATATATATATACCAATATATAGTGCCAGTTACGCGGTCTCGGTAGTTTTCAGACTGTACTTACGAGGTCAATATAAAAAACGGGGTCTATATACAACCCCGCATTCTAGGCTCCTTTAATTACTATGAGGGGGGTGTAGGGGAGGTAATGCAATCAAATCTCACAATAAGGTCTTAAATCGAAAACCACAATCAGGTCTGAAATTGAAATTGTATATACCTCGCAAATAAGTTCGCTATATATTTCCTTGTATAAGACGTTAAATAAATGACGTATTTATATACAATAATAATAGTAGGTACCCCTATATACCTTAATTCGTGTTTATATCGGATAAAAAAGGGTATGGAGATACATGTATTTAAAGTGGGAACCCCATAACCTATTTCTAAATCAGAGACCCCGTAACTGGCCATATGTGTGAATATATATATATATATATATATATATATATATATATATATATATATATATATATATATATATATATATGGATAAGAGGATGATGCACGCCAAAAGGCATTGTACATCATCTTTTTTAGTGTCAAATATAACACTTTTGTGTCCAGAAGCATATTGGGAAATGACGCATACGAGAAATAGGCTAAATAGGCTGCATGCACGGGGCCGACCGTAATTAAAACTCCCGACCGAAACTAGTTCAGCCCGATAGGCAGTCGACGGCTGGTCAGCGTGCACTAGGTCTCTTCCGGGGGAAAACTCTTGTTCGTCCGTAAGGGGCCCTAAAAGGGGCATGCCCACTCACAGGCAAAAAGGTTGCACCTGGCTCCGATCCTAATTAAACCTCCCGGCCGAAACTAGGTCAGCCCGACAGGCAGTCAACGGCTGGTCGGCGTGCACTAGGTCTCTTCCGGGGGATAACTCTTGTTCGTCCGAAAGGGGCCCTTAAAGGGGCATACCCGCTCATTGGGAAATGACGCATACGAGAAATATGCTAAATAGGCTGCATGCACGGGGCCGACCGTAATTAAAACTCCCGGCCGAAACTAATTTAGCCCGATAGGCAGTCGACGGCTGGTCAGCGAGCACTAGGTCTCTTCCGGAGGATAACTCTTGTTCGTCCGAAAGGAGCCCTTAAAGGGGCATACCAACTCACAGGCAAAAATGGCGCGTAATAGGCTAAATAGGTTGCACCTGTCTCCGATCCTAATTAAAACTCCCGGCCAAAACTAGGTCAGCCCGACAGGCAGTCGACGGCTGGTCAGCGTTCACTAGGTCTCTTCCGGTTGATAACTCTTGTTCGTACAAAAGGGGCCCTTACAGGGGCATACCCGCTCACTGGGAAATGACGCATACGAGAAATAGGTTAAATAGGCTGCATGCACGGGGCCGACCGTAATTAAAACTCCCGGCCGATACTAGTTTAGCCCGATAGGCAGTCGACGGCTGGTCAGCGTGCATTAGGTCTTTTCCGGGGGATAACTCTTGTTCGTCCGAAAGGGGCCCTTAAAATGGGCATACCCACTCACAGGCAAAAATGTCGCGTAATAGGCTAAATAGGTTGCACCTGGCTCCGATCCTAATTAAAACTCCCGGCCAAAACTAGGTCAGCCCGACAGGCAGTCGACGGTTGGTCAGCGTGCACTAGGTCTCTTCCCTGGGATAACTCTTGTTCGTCCGAAAGGGGCCCTTAAAGGGGCATACCCGCTAACTAGGAAATGACGCATACGAGAAATAGGCTAAATAGGCTGCATGCACGGGGCCGACCGTAATTAAAACTCCCGGTCGAAACTAGTTCAGCCTGATAGGCAGTCGACGGCTGGTCAGCGTGCACTAGGTCTCTTCTGATGGATAACTTGTGTTCGTCCGAAAGGGGCCCTTAAAGGGGCATACCCACTCACTGGCAAAAATGGCGCGTAATAGGCAAAATAGGTTGCACCTGGCTCCGATCCTAATTAAAACTCCCGGCCGAAACTAGGTCAGCCCGATAGGTAGTCGACGGCTGGTCAGCGTGCACTAGGTCTCCTCCGGGGGATAACTCTTGTTCGTCCGAAAGGGGCCCTTAAAGGGGCATACCCACTCACAGGCAAAAATGGCGCGTAATAGACTAAATAGGTTGCACCTGGCTCCGATCCTAATTAAAACTCCCGGCCGAAACTAGGTCAGCCCGACAGGCAGTCGACGGCTGGTCAGCGTGCACTAGGTCTCTTCCGGGTGATAACTCTTGTTCGTCCGAAAGGGGCCCTTAAAGGGGCATACCCGCTCACTGGGAAATGACGCATACGTGAAATAGGCTAAATAGGCTGCATGCACGTAATTAAAACTCCCGGCCGAAACTAGTTCAGCCCGATAGACAGTCGACGGCTGGTCAGCGTGCACTAGGTCTCTTCCGGGGGATAACTCTTGTTTGTCCGAAAGGAGTCCTTAAAGGGGCCTACCCACTCACAGGCAAAAATGGCGCGTAATAGGCTAAATAGGTTGCTCCTGGCTCCGATCCTAATTAAAACTCCCGGCCGAAACTAGGTCAGCCCGACAGGCAGTCGACGGCTGGTCAGCGTGCACTAGGTCTCTTCCGGGGGATAACTCTTGTTCGTCTGAAAGGGGCCCTTAAAGGGGCATACCCGCTCACTGGGAAATGACGCATACGAGAAATAGGCTAAATAGGCTGCATGCACGGGCCCGACCGTAATTAATTACTCCCGGCCGAAACTAGTTCAGCCCGATAGGCAGTCGACGGCTGGTCAGCGTGCACTAGGTCTCTTCCGGGGGATAACTCTTGTTCGTCCGAAAGTGGTCCTTAAAGGGGCATACCCACTCACAGGCAAAAATGGCGCGTAATAGGCTCAATAGGTTGCACCTGGCTCCGATCCTAATTAAAACTCCCGGCCGAAACTAGGTCAGCCCGACAGGCAGTCGACGGCTGGTCAGCGTGCACCAGGTCTCTTCCGGGGGATAACTCTTGTTCGTCCGAAAGGAGCCCTTAAAGGTGCATACCCGCTCACTGGGAAATGACGCATACGAGAAAAAGGCTAAATATGCTGCATGAACGGGGCCGACCGTAATTAGAACTCCCGGCCGAAACTAGTTCAGCCCGATAGGCAGTCGACGGCTGGTCAGCGTGCACTAGGTCTCTTCCGGGGGATATCTTGTGTTCGTCCGAAAGGGGCCTTTAAAGGGGCATACCCACTCACAGGCAAAAATGGCGCGTAATAGGCTAAATAGGTTGCATCTGGCTCCGATCCTAATTAAAACTCCCGGCCAAACCTAGGTCAGCCCGACAGGCAATCGACGGCTGGTCAGCGTGCACTAGGTTTCTTCCGGTTGATAACTCTTGTTCGTCCAAAAGGGGCACTTAAAGGGGCATACCCGCTAGCTAAATAGGATAAATAGGATATATGTTTCAACCTATATATTAAACAGGCTTAATAGGCTAAATAGGCTGAAAAGGCTGTTAAATTGGCTAAATAGGCTAAATAGGATTATGTTTCAACCTATATACTAAATAGGCTAAATAGGCTAAATAGGCTGAAAATGCTGTTAAATAGGCTCAAAAGGCTAAATAGGCAAAATTGGATGTATGTTTCAACCTATATACTAAATAGGCCTAATAGGCTGTTAAATAGGCTAAATCGGCTAAATAGGATGCATGTTTCAACCTACAGGTATGTACTAAATAAGCTAAATAGGCTTAATAGGCTTCAAATGCTGTTAACTATGTACTTAAAAGGCTCAATAGGCTGAAAATGCTGTTAAATAAGCTAAATATGCTAAATAGGATGTATGTTTCAACCTATGTACTAAATAGGCTAAATAGGCTAAATAGGCTGAAAATGCTGTTAAATAGGCTAAATATGCTAAATAGGATGTATGTTTCAACCTATATACTAAATAGGCTAAATATGCTAAATAGGCTGAAAATGCTGTTAAATAAGCTAAATAGGCTAAATATGATGTATGTTTCAACCTATGTACTAAATAGGCTTAATAGGCTAAATAGGCTGAAAAGGCTGTTAAATAGGCTAAATAGGATGTATGTTTCAACCTATATACTAAATAGGCTAAATAGGCTGAAAATGCTGTTAATTAGGCTAAATAGGCTAAATAGGCAAAATAGGATGTATGTTTCAACCTATATACTAAATAGGCTAAATAGGCTATTAAAAAGGCTAAATCGGCTAAATAGGATGCATGTTTCAACCTATGTACTAAATAGGCTAAATAGGCTAAATAGGCTGAAAATGCTGTTAACTATGTACTTAATTGGCTAAATAGGCTGAAAATGCTTTTAAATAGGCTAAATAGGATGTATGTGTCAACCTTTGTACTAAATATGCTAAACAGGCTAAATAGGCTGAAAAGGCTGTTAAATAGGCTAAATAGGCTAACTAGGATGTATGTTTCAACCTATATACTAAATAGGCTAAATAGGCTGAAAATGCTGTTAAATAGGCTAAATAAACTAAATAGGCAAAATATGATGTAGGTTTCAACCTATGTACTAAATAGGCTTAATAGGCTAAATAGGCTAACTTCACACACGTCTCTCACACTAGTATACATGAATTATTAACGCCGTTGTTCTCGTAATTTTAATTTACTGCAGTTGAAACAAAGTGAGCGCAGAGTTTAAGTAAGCAATTATTTTTCAGGTTTTTAAATGTATAAATTAATTTATGTTCAGTATTAATGTAAAACAATTTTGGCTGTAAAGTCATTTTGTATATGCGCCAAGTCATGATATTTTGAAATTCCCTCTTTGCTGCCTGATTAATGTGATATGTGCAAATAGAAGATTTGACCTGTGGGCAAGGTTTTTAATCTGATAATACACCCTTGTTCATGAATGGTAAAGTCTATACCTTTGATGATGATCACTGTGACAATATGTGACAATGATAAAGTGTTCTTCTGATTTTTATCATGTCTTTATTATGATATGGCCGTACGCCTTTGGATAAGTCCTCATAAAGCTCTAAAACATGAATCGATGCATACAAACGTAAACAGGATAAATAGTAAATATTTAACAACATGCAATAATATTTGCTTTTTTCCTTTAAAAAATTGTAATTCAATAAATTTAAATATCGGTATACCTGCCTCTTTAAGGGATCCCTATTTAAACGGTACGATAAGGTCAGTTGACTTAAAGGGTGATGTTCAACCGTTATTTCGCATAAAGTATACTTATTTAAAATATTTCTTTTTTATAGATTTAACTTCAATAATGGAGACTTCTATGAAGTTATCTTATTTGAAAACAAAATCGTCAAAAATGTTAACATAACTTTGACCAAATACCAGTGGGTCCGTTCATTTTGTTATATTTGCTCCGTTTGGTTTGATACACACCATCAACAAAGTATACTACTTGTCGCTGAGAAAATTCACTTCCTGTAAATATACAATATTAAACAATACATTTGTAATTGTTATCATTTTGATTAAAGAAACATAAATACTCAAAATCAAAGAATATTTCGCAAAATATTTCGTAAAATAAAGTTAACCCACAGAAATCAGTGTACTTCATACCAATAGCTACATGTGGTATGGTTACATAGATTTCAAAGACGAACCGTATTCTTTAACTTTAAATATATACGTGGATGTATACGTAAGTAAAATATCGTCATTAAAATAATCTTAGCATTTGTAAATATTGATTTACCAAATACTGTCACTGAAATTTAGGGTTACAAATTTAGGTGTTGTGCTTCATTATTCCATATTATACCATGGTAACAACTTATAAGTTGAAAACAACGCATTTTATTGATGGTGAGATATTTTGTAATTGAAACTCTTTTACATAAAGCCAATAAAAATGAGATTACTGTTGACATCTTCTAACAGCGTTAGGGTGTATCAGTTGCTTTGTGCTTATCCGGTTACAGGCCTTGAATTGTTGCAATAATCTTACAGTTTCTCATGGTATTTGCCTAAAGTCGAATACATATAATGACATATTTGGGACAACTTGCTGCATAAAGATCCTAACAAAATACAGCACCGTGTAATGTGACCACGAGGCAACGACTTTGTAGTGTGTCCGTTAAAATTCATGTAAATATTCAATATGTTCCGCCTTAGTAAATCCCCAAGTCTCGCAACCATAATTAAGGATCGAAGCAACATATGTATCAAACAAATTAAACATTATTTTGATTGGTATATTTAGCAATTTCGTACTACTAAACAATGAGTTCATCGCCCGAAGCGCTTTTGCCGACAACGTTTTTGTAGCCTGTGCGCCGCTACTCGACAGTACCATACCAAGGTAATTGAATTTTTTTACGACTTCAATTAGATTATTATTATAAAGCCAACTGTTAATCCAAAGACTAACACGATATTGCTTATGGTGCATCAATATGCAAGGGCTGATTCCTGACATCTACAGACTTTTACAAAAGTACAGTTTGATGCCTACCCTAGAAACATATCTGGAAAGTTGTGAAATTCCCCGGAAAGATGGCATGGAAACGGACAATCAAAAACAGAATGTTAGAATTACAAACAGACAAAGACGCTCAGACATTGCAAATAAAATTACATGTCGCGATGATTTAAAGCTATTTGAAGCTGATAGACCGCTTACCCCCATCGTCATTTCTAAGACTTCACCGTCACTCTCTGTGCACCACAAGTCAACGAAAATCCTAAGTATGGCGATGTCGAGGCAATTTGACAGTAAATGTGCAATCTGTTACAAGTTCACCGACAGTAATGTGAACCATACTCTCTGGTTTTGTGAAAAAACAGAATCCAAAAGGAATAAGCTTATTGTTGAACTGTACAGAGTGATTGGGCACTTCAAATGTATGCAATTTATGACTCTTCCCGTATTGACAATGAGTAGACATCTAGTGTGTCTTGCATTAACAGTAACTGAAGATGGCCTTTTTAGCAATTTCGTTTTACTCAAACTCATATGTGATCTGTTTTAACCTGTTTATATTATATTCGCTTAAATCGACTATACTGTTTCTTTGTAATAAGTTACAGAATGATATTGTCAGTATATTATGGATAACCTAACTTAAGCTTGAATTTTCGTTTAAGGTAAAGTAAATATAGTTATCGATAATAGGGAAATAGTGTGGTAATTGAATACTTGATAAGTTTAAAAGTTTATAAGTTTACAAATATTACACCAACTTTCGCTTTCGACTTTGGTATGCGATATTGTAAATACATGTATAACAACAGCTGAAATTTTATCTTAAGAACTTTGTGTGTGTGTGTGTGTTTATGTTTATTGATGATTGTATATTTTGTAAAGTATGCCACTCTTCCTATGTTGAACATGCTTTGTGATTATTGTATAGTTATGTTGTTCGAATCTTCGATATCGGAGGAAATAAAGAATATACCATACTCGGCTGGCAAACGACATTTATGAAAGATAACATTTTTTGTCTTTTAAACATTTACAGTTATATTCCACTTATTGCAATATTCGTTCAAATTATTCAACGACGATTGTAATTCATCCGAATAATACTGCATCATCGGCAAGTAACAAAAGATAAATTGATAGCTAGTCAATCGCTATGCCGGCATTTATATCACTTTGTAAATGCATTTCAATATCATTTAGGAACAGAGAAAACATAGTTAGTGAACATGTTTTCCCTTGCAATAAGCCTATGTTGGATGTAAAGTAATCTGAGATACTATTCAAGTGTTTAACACCTAATTTAATTTGGTCATATAATGACCTTATTACGGCCAATAATTTACCG
Organism: Dreissena polymorpha; assembly: GCF_020536995.1. Taxonomy (NCBI): domain Eukaryota; kingdom Metazoa; phylum Mollusca; class Bivalvia; order Myida; family Dreissenidae; genus Dreissena; species Dreissena polymorpha. The sequence continues at coordinate 11,848,314 of NC_068357.1, forward strand.
TCGATACCAGACTGAATAAATTTAAAACAAAGATACATGCGATCCGTTAAATCATTAGCCTTTAAGTAATCGACAAAAAAGCAGAATAGTTTTTTCCTATCATCTAAGCGACTCTCAATCAATGATTGTAAAACGAAAATTTCGTCTTCTGTACTGTACCCCTGTTTGAACCCGAACTGTGCATCTGATAAAATATCATTTTTAAGAGCCCACTTTTGTAAACGCTCGTTCAAGATACTTGTGAATAGCTTTGCAAAGCAACTCACAAGAGTAATACCCCGATAGTTATTTGGAACTGAAGGGTCTCCCCTTTTATAAAGGGGGATAATCAGGCCTGTGGACCAGCTACTGGGAAATTTGCCGTAAATGAGTATGTAATTAAATAGCTGTTCCAATGCAGTTCCTAAAACATGAACACTCTCTTTAAAATACTCATATATGATGTTATCCTTATTGTTACCCAAACGTTTGGTGGCCGATATAATTTCTTCAGACGAAATATGTCTGTCTAGTTCAGGATAAGAACTAACCCTTTCGTTACAATTATCAAAATTCTTAACAAAATTAAAACTGTTTTCATTATCACGAAGAGCCCCACTATTTGCAAGAGTTCTAAAATGGTCGACAAACTCGTTTAAATTAATTGTTTCCCCTTTCTGATTCGTAGACGGTTTACTTAACAATTTTCAAAATTCTTTAGGTGAGATAGATTTCGTAGTATCCATCTTGCGTCCCAATTTACGGTAATAATTGCGACATATATATTTATAATCTGCCTTGCATTCGCGACATATATATTTGTAAGATTTTCTTTTCGCAAGTACTATTTGTCGGGCAATATCGCATATGTTATTGATTACATGTGTTTGAGTCTTTACATGTGTTTCAAATCAATTCATAGCGTAAGATCAAATTTTGTCTGATGTATACAACATACAAATTAGAATGTTATATTTTGCTTGAATAAGAAAATGCGATTGATACAATTTTTAAAATTTCAAGTAAACTCGGTATACTTATATACAAACAAGAAACATATGTCAAATTTAAGTTAAACATTCTATCGTATAAAATAATATGCTTAACAGTAAAAAGCCATTATATATTTAAATAATGTTATGCCCTCTCGAGGAATAATTCGTAATACATTTGTCTTAAAGCGAGATTATACAATTTTGTCAAATATTTATTAATTTATATCAAATGTGTAAAAACTTATTAAACATATATTTTAATATAAATTAAAATAAAAGTTAAGAAGAACATGTGTCGAAAAATGCGAAATAAACCAGATATTAACCCATTTATGCCCAATGGACTCTCCCATCCTTCTAAATTGGATCCATTTATTTCGAAAATAAGGGATGTCTAGTATACTTATTTCTATATTTAGAATATTTATTACTGAAAATCCGTTTAGCAAACATCGAAGACCCAGATGAGACGCCGCATCATGTGGCGTCTCATCTGGGTCTACGCTGTTTGCCTTTTTTCAGGACGCTAGGCATAAATGGGTTAAATTCTGAATTCAAAAATGTATGTACAGCCGAATTTGCCTGTATGTAAATTATGCATGTACGATGTCAATCTAAATTTAGTTTAACGGTTAATTTTATATTCCTGCAACGATATCTATTCATACGGCACACGAACACTAACTGAAAAGACCAATGCTTCGGTTATTATAGAAAATTATGTACGAAATATCTTCGTCACAATCGGCTCGGGCGCTAATTTGTCATTGCTGCATTTTATGAAATTTGTCTTCAATGTATATTTTTTCTTGCATATTTTGTGTTATTGTAACATATTTTATCAATATATTACAATGTAACACATATACAAAAATCGTATAATCTCGCTTTAAGATTTGTGTTTACAGTTTTGTGATTTATTTTCAATATTTTGAAACCAATATCAATCTTAAGGCTATAAGATAAACACGCAAATTCTTTCGACAAATCTATCATTTTCACGTTGAAGCCAAACTTTATTTAATTAATGATCGGTATGCTATACTAGAATCGTTAATTAAGGAGAATTACTAATCAAACAGAACGTGTACTCTTCAAACGGCACCCGAATCCTCTGGCTATCATATTTCGATCTGTATTGATTCAAAAGATTTGGTTAAAAGCCTACGGTGAACACTGAATACTGGACTGAAAAGCCCGGATGACATTTGTAAATTATCAGATGGGTTCAACGCGTCAGGAGTATTAAATGCCTGTTATTCGATTCTAATTGTTTTAAATGGACACAATAGAAGGCACCATCTTTATAAGATCATGCTCAAATCTTGGTTTAAAGATAGGAGTTAACCTTAATACTAGACATAAGGCCTGTTGAAGTATGTATGCTCAATATTTACCAAAGGCATCCAAGATTTAGTATGCAATTATTTGTTGAAGATAATTATATAACCACAAACGGTTGAATGTCAATGAACATTTTAACGGATTACTTAGTGCGTTCTAAGTGCGTTTATATTAATAAGTGCACACTTGAACTTCAAGTTAAATTAATAGGTACCATACGCGTTAACTACTTATAGGAAAACGGAATAAATCATAAAAGGTGGTAATTCTTAAACACGATAAAAGAATACATCAAATAATAAGCAATATTTTTTTTTACATTAAGAGTCAATTCCTTTTTATAATATGTTGTTTACGAGAGCATAAATTAATAAGATTACTAAAATTGTAACTAATTTCAAGATATATATATATATATATAACAAAAGATAAGATTATAATTTTAAGAGAAAACTGTAGGGTAGGTCAATTAATTAATCGTTAATTAATAATTGAAGAAAAATGCCCGGGGAATCAGCGCAGTCCCCTCTGCCAACGGTGACCCCGCCACGGCTCCTATCGCCAGCTAAATCGAGGCTGCAATCCAGAGGAAATTCCCTGCCTGAAGATGCAGGAAACCGTTCACCATTTGTACCAACTCCTGACGCACCAAGACCGCCAACGGATGAGTTTTCGGAAAGAGATCCGGTAAGTCATTACTTATCAAGCGTGGGTTGTAATTGGTTATTGCCATAGGCCTACATACATGCTTCATATACATAATGGAGCTTGCGCACAGATTTGGGCACTTTTACAGATAGCGAGTAAATGGCTTTCATTGTAAGATAAAATCGGAATGTTAGATCTCTATTATATTAACAAACATATAATTAAAGAAAGAAAACACGTTTGACTCCATATGGGCTTGAACAATTGTGACTTGGAATAAAAGTACATCGCTTTTACAATTGGCCATGCTTTCTGTAATGTCAAAGAACTCATGTGATATTTTAAAAGTGATAAAAGTTGTTGAACACCGCTTAACGATGACCACAGAAACATTCCAAATTGTTTAATCGATTCCGTGTTCCGGTTTATAATTCTGACAATTATACACGATGATTTCTCATACACAAAGCTATACATGTATTTTAGTAAGAATCTACGTCAAAACTAGAATGTCTCTCCTGTTAGTCTCACTTTATTATTTGTGTCGTGTTCTGAGAAAACTGGGCATAATGCATGTGCGTAAAGTGTCGTCCCATATTAGCCTGTGCAGTCCGCACAGGCTAATCAGGGACGACACTTTCAGCTTTTATGACATTTTTCGTTAAAATGAAGTCTCTTCTTAGCAAAAATCCAATTTAGGCGGAAAGTGTCGTCCGTGATTAGCTTGTGTGGAATGCACAGGCTAATCTGGGATGACACTTTACGCACAGGCATTATGACCAGTTTTCTCAGAACACGACACATTTGAATCTGAAAACATCTGTAATTTTGACAATCTGTAAAAGTCACTGAAATGTTATACAACACTTGCCGTGCTATTACTCGTGCAACTTGAAGAGATTATTTCCGTTTACAAATATATTAATATATTAATACATTTAAGCCCATGCATTTAATATATTTTATGAAGGCATTTGCTATAAAACTACCGGTAAGTTTCTAACAGTATGGCAGGGAATGAACCTCCATTTATTAATTTGCAAAAGCATTCGAGTTAAATGCAGCGAATTGCTATTTTTTAAGTTTTCAATTTACGTACGAACAACGTTCAGTATGAAAAGTTAAGAAGCTGTAAACACATATGACCGCCATTTTTACAAACGAGCGAACTGACGATGGTTCCAGGTCTTCCTGACAGACATATCATTGCGAGAGATCGATACTATCAACGAGACCGGGGAAGATACCGATCAGCCTGATGCAAGGAAACACCGTAGCGAAGACGGGGAAGAAGACGATGAGGAGGTCGGTTCACAAATAGAGTCTGACACAGAGTCAGTCGAGATAGACGCAGATTATGACACCGATTTAGAAATGGAAACAGACAGTACGTATTGATAAATACAGAGGTAGTAGTTTTCACAATATTCATGATATCATTCGTGTAGTTTTGAAATACTCTTAATAACTTACCAATTAACGCTTAACTGAGTCAAGTTTACGCATAGAAAAATAATTACGACTAAAACGATAATGAATATTATCTAATATTTTCAAAATCATGTTTTTCACAATTTAATTCTTTGAAAAAATAATTTCTTATAATTATATTTGTAAATCAGCTAGATTCATTTAGCAAAAACATACATGGACTGTGCTCTGTAAAAAGGGGGTTTAATACATGTGCATAAAGTGTCTTCCCATATTAGCCTGTGTAGTCCGCACAGGCTAATCAGGGACGTCACTTTGCACTTTTATGCCATATTTCGTTTACAAAAAGTCTCTTCTTAGCAAAATCAAGTTTAAGAAGAAAGTGCACAGGCTAATCTGGGACGACACTTTAAGCATTTGCATTAAACCCCCTTTTCACAGAGCACGGTCCAATTATATTTGCGTATCCCCTGATTGATAACAGAATGGTTAAACCCGGAGCTGTATGACCACGACACCACTGGTGTAAATCGCTATCTGCGCATGTGCCAGAAGCTGGAGATCCAACCAATCACGTACTTCCTGAAGCACATGCAGGACAAGGAGCTTGTGATGAAGTACCATGGTTTGGGACCTTTAGGGATGAAAGCAATGGCAGATCCCTTAGAGGTTTGCTAAATCTGTTTCTGGATTATCTTATTTATTTGGTGGGTGACGTCTCAATTACGTTTTAATTTCGGGTTCCTATTAAATAAGACATATATAACTTCGAAGAATCTGACGTGATGAAAACACAATACGTATGTTTTGCAATATGGATAATGCCAACAGTTCGAAAAACTAAGTAAGCGGTAATTAAAATTATGGGCTAATATCTCACAATTTTTGCACGACAGGTTACGTAATGGAAAGAAGTTAAGAAATGTAAATAAATCGATCAATCAATCTATACTTATTTTCTTAACCTTAAGTAGCATATTTGTGTGCACTTTAAACTCGGAAGTATTATTCTATCGTTCCGCATGGAAAGTCACTGCCGTTGCAAGTGATGTTTGCAATCTTGATCAAATACCTATCTTAAGAAAGGAACACAAACGCGCTTAATCTATAAAACGTTTGATCGTGAGTAATCCCCCTTATCTCACTGACGTGGTTTGATCATAATATTGCTCATTAATATGAAGATACGTATTTATACCTGAAGGTGAACACATCGATAGAAAAGATGGACTTGGAAGGGAATTATATGCTTGGAATCGGAGCCAAATACCTCGCAAATGTGCTCAAAGACAACGTTTATGTGACAGAGTTGGTAATGCAAAAGTCTAATACATTTTTTTTTCAATGGCATTATGCGATTTAATAGTATTCGATTGTTTTGGACAAATCATGTACAATCGTTACTTGATTTAGTTTAATGTATCTGTAATTAGATCAGTTTTAAATCGACTCAGACTTGTGCTTTACATAATGTTTCAGACATTATCCGAAAACAAAATAGGCAATATGGGTGCAAAAGCAGTGTGCGACTTACTCATGGAAAACAAGACCATTACATATTTGGATTTGAGAGGTTTGTTTAACAGCGAATAAAATTCTCCAAAAGTCATACGATACCAATAACCCCGTATCTTTTATATGGGTAGTGTTAACGTATAATCCATTCGGAACATTTAAATACAGTTCGCAAATAAAATACACAGACTACGTAACACATCATATGTTTTATATACTCCAGGAAATAATATTGAAGACGCAGCTGCTGATGATTTCTACAACATGCTCTCGGTATGTTATTTAAAATTTATGTCTGGAAAGCTAAATATTACAAGTCATCGTAATGTATTAGCCAGCGTAGCTCAAGACCAACCAGCGCATTTTTGCAGACTCGTCAGTAGGTACGCTGTCCTATAATAAAAATACGCAAAGTTTCGTAGTTTCCTTCCAACATGTCCTAGGGCCTTTTTTGTAATTTTCATTGTGTCTTGGCCAATTGAACTTTGTTAATAAATTGTATTATTTTGGGTACGCCGATAAACAATCTTTTAATTGTAACTGTTGAAGCCACACTCAGTGTGCGCATTTATGTTATGGACACATTTGGACAACATTTTTGTTTTTGATATATATTTATATTAATTTCGATTGAAATACGATTTGTTTTTTTAATTAAATGGTACGCAAGGCTCGAGGATTTTCAGGAACCAGTTCTGTTGACTTGTTTTAAGCCTGTTCGTCATCAATGTTGCGTCTGTGTTGTTTTACAAGCGGATACACATTTCATAGCAATTGAGCTTAAGGTTTTACTCAAGTCGCTCGTCACGTGCAGCGACTTACGTTTGTGTACACGTGTTTTTTTTTTCCTCAACGTCTTACGTTAAGTGTAAATAGTGTATTGTAGAACCTGTATGTAAATACAGACGTGACTATCTTTTAACCCAATATTTTCCCACACGGCCCAGAGGACTAAAGGCGTTTACTCACGCATGAAATCCTAGACCGACATGTGGTTATATTACCTCACAACTGCTAAGTTGCCTATTTGCATGATGTACTCTTGCAGTATTATTGTATTCCGGTCATAATTCTGTATAGCCCAACACAGACTTTAAGACGTATATATGTCTTGTTCTGAGTAAATGGGCATAATGCAGATTACGCTATTAAGGGACGACACTTTCCGCTTAAACTAGATTTTTGGTAAAAAAAGGACTTCCTTTAAACGAAAAAATACCATTTAAGAGGAAAGTGTCGTCCCTGAATGCGGACTGCACATGCGAATCTGGGACGACACTTTACGCACATGCATTTTGCCCAATTTTCACAGAACAAGACGCATATTACCTGAACATGCTTAGTTTTGTATATGCGTATGTATTATCGTAGAAATGCACATAATACAAATGTCGCTCTCTATCAACTTAAATCTCTATGCACGCAGTCCAACGTTGACCTTCGGACGCTAATATTACGTCACAACTGCTTCGAGGACGAGGGTGCGCGGACGCTAAAGGACGCTCTCGCGGACAACGACACCCTCACGACGCTCGACCTGAGCTGGAATCACTTCCAATGGCGAGGGTGCTGCCAGATTGCAGAGGGGATGGCGGTATGTTGTTTTATGCTTGTATATGTATAGTTCTCATGCACATGTAATGATAAGAACAATAACACTCATGGGTTTAAAGGTCTTTGTCAAAGATTGCATTTCTTAAGACTTAAATTATTTGCAGCGGTATTGAAACGTTATTAGCATCTATAGATATACTTAAGCAAATAACTCATGAATTGTTTCGTTTCGCCTTAATCCTTTTCAAACTATACAACTTCACACGATTGAGATCGTATTGTTAACCTATTGATATCGTATTGTCAACATATTGCTCTTTCTTTTCTTCCCTAAAGGAGAACACGGCCATAAAATATCTCAATTTATGCATGAACGGTTTCGGATACAAGGGGTCAGAGGCGCTGGAGGAAATGTTGAAAGAAAACCACACCCTTCTTGAGCTGGACATTAGCTTTTGTCAGATACCCCTTAGCGGGGCCCCTCATATAGCGTCGGGTATTCAGAACAACGACACGTTACAAAAACTCAATGTATGTTATTGTTTTTTTATTACTTATATGCACTGAGGCTGTTGGTTCTATACCTTGTTTAATGCTCCCGACGTTAAGATAAGAGAGGGGGTATTTATTTGCTCGTGAGAGTCCTTTGACAACCTGAGCAATGGCCATTTGTAGCAAACCACAACATGTAGGACATAGTGACGCGCCTCAGTCACGTTTTTTTAATACTGACAACACGACAAGAAACTATACAAATATAGAACAGCACGTGACATTCCACACATGGGTTTTTGCCATGCATTTAATATTGGATCCGATGCATAAAGAATACAGGAACATCCATGTCCTACTTTTGTAATATGTTATACTTTCATTAAATCTCTTTAAATTAATCCGTACAATTTGTTTTAAGGTTGTCATGATTGTCTTAAATGCGGAAAAAATCTAGCGAAGAAAAGCCGTCAACTTTATGATAATTGTACGTTAACAGAGATATGTAAACGGTCTGTTTATTGAAACCGATATAATGTATTTTCTCGAATGTTTTGGGGTTTAGAGTTATGGATTGTGTAATGTTTACAGATCTAGTAACAAGTTTAGTAAAACAACTCAATACTTTCCAGAAAGTGTATTTTTATCGCAATTTATTGTATTAACACACTCACATTTAAAATGTATCGTTTAATTGTAGATCGGATACAACCAAATCCAAGATGAAGGCGGTTATGTTATACTTCTTGGAGAGGAAAGAAATGAAAATGGACCAATGAAGTACATCGATTTTGGGGTAAAAATTAATTGCGTTCCGTTTCATTTGTGATTGCTTAGTAATCCGTAATGAAATTTCGCCATGTTTGTAAGAAGCTATACATAGTTTAATTATATTCAACAGAATCTTACTGTGAAACCGAAGTTCGAGACACTTGCCGTATCTTTGAAAGAGAACCGCAATATGACTATACGTTACGGTGGCGTAATGCTTGACGTGACGTCATTCAAGTCCGCTAAGCAAGACCTGTGGGCAGCTCACGTCAACGACCCGATGACAAAGCTTACAGAGTGGTTGGACAAAGCGGGCTACAGGCTTGTTGACCTTTTGCTGACCTTTGACCGCGATGGCAGCCTTAATCTTGACCTCGAAGAACTGAAAGCGGGTATACATGTACGTGTCCTAATTTCATTTACTCGTCATATGTGATTACCTTGGCGTGTGTCTAAATTTTTTATATCTGAAATATATATGCAGTAAGCATAGTCTTGTAGTCGGACAGCGGACGTCAATTATCGTACGCCACTTGTCGTTGAATGTCGTGCCATTTACACAAGTCGGTCAGATCTAACTGCAAAAAGTGTACATAAATTGTGTACATGTTATAGAAAAACACTGCAAAACAATACAATTCTCGTATAGACATATCGTATTCATGTTGCATATGCCGACATAAATTGACCTTTTTACTTAAAATGGTATCAAATTAGTGGTAATATTGACATGTTGCATGTATTTTATTGTTAAGGGCGCTGGCATAGACATGACTGACCTGGAGATCGAGTTGCTGATGATGAAGCTGGATGACGACAACAGCGGAACTATAGACATGAAGTAGGTATCATGAGCGTGTCTGTGTAAAAAGTTGAATTAAACATTCAAACCTAACATTCTTATCACAAGTAAATTCATGTGTGAGTGATGTCTAAAAATGCTCGTATTACAAATTTCAAGTACGATATAATTTCCGAATACGTATACTTCCAATTTCTTGGTATATTCAACATGTAATTTTTATTTTATGAAACATAGGTCATACACGTCGACTAGTTGTAAAAACAAATCAGACGTAACTTTATTTTCGCATACGATTTCAGTAAAGACAATCCGTAAATTGTCAAGCGCATTTTGTTTATAAATTATGGACTTACTTTCACTCCTTGATATATATTTCATTTGAAATATGTAAATTATGTGCACGTAAAACTATGTTATATCAACTTAAACTCTATATACACGGTAAGAGACGTGGATGATACAATATGGAGCGTTGCATGTTTAAACAAATGCAAACAAATTTTCAAAGATATATATATTCATTAAATTGTGTAAGAATTAAAGACTGATGTACTGGCTGTTTGTTTAAATTATTAGGGGTGAAAATATGTGTTTTCTTTGAAAGCAAAAGTGTGCCAAGTAACGGATGTAACAAGCACATTTTCGAAAACGTGTAGCCCGTTCTTGCTTACGGTGAGTGAAACGTTTCATTTCTTTCAACTACATATAATATGTATATTTCAAGGGAGTTAATGCACGGTAATGAGCTCAACATACTAGAAGCACGCGAAGCTCAACGCTTCATGGAGGACAAGAAGAAAGACGATGCCGAGCGACGGAAGTTGTCAAAAGCTGGAGACGCAAAAGACTTTCACAAACTCATTAAGGAAGCAGACACCGTTCGACCAATCGCGATGGTGTAACCATTTCGTATTCGCCTCTTACTGACCGTATGGACTGTTCCAGCATTATGACGCATGCAACTAGTGTGGTTAGTCGAGAATGTTAGGGTGATCGAAAATTACGACGGACACAATAAATCTCTTAAAAACAATACTCAGCTTCCCATACACATGATGAACATAATCCACTTTATGTCGCTGATTAAGTTTTGTAGGACATATGTGTCTTGTTATGAGAAAACTGGGCATAATGCAAGTGCTTAAAGTGTCGTCCCAGATTAGCCTGTGTAGTTCGCACAGGCTAATCAGGGACGACACTTTCCGCTTTTATGGTATTTTTCTTTCAAAGGAAGTCTCTTCTTATCGAAAATCTTGTTTAGGCGGAAAGTGTCGTCCCTGATGGGCCTGTGCGGACTGCACAGGCTAATCTGGGACGGTACTTTACGCACAGGCATTATGCCCAGTTTTCTCAGAAAGCGACACATATAATTATTTGTTGGCTTTGTATTGCGTTCAAACGATGATTTAGTTCGATTCAATAACAATAAGCGGACGGAATTTCTAATTTTAAAATTATAACAGTTTTCATAATGTTTTTGGGGCTTTATTATTTAAATGTATATTATTGTGCATATGCCAATATAAATTGGAAGTATAGTGTGGTTATACTTCTAGATATGATACGTTATGGCTGTTTGTTTTTTTGTTCTGCAGTTTTCCCATCATATAAAAAAAACTCAAAGACATGTGCACTTTATTGTGAATCGATTGCGCTTAACATACTTACTACCGATTACTTACTCGCAAAGCTGTTACACCATTACTTACTCGCAAAGCTGTTACACCATTACTTACTCGCAAAGCTGTTACACCATTACTTACTCGCAAAGCTGTTACACCATTACTTACTCGCAAAGCTGTTACACCATTACTTACTCGCAAAGCTGTTACACCATTACTTACTCGCAAAGCTGTTACACCATTTTTATTATTATTTGTCTGCAAAACATAATCTGTTCGTATATCTAAAGTATTTACGTTTTGTAAATGCAAGCGTTTTATATTTCACATGTAGTATGTAGACTAACATAAATGTAAGCACATCTCTCAGGTTTAAACACTTACAGACTTTTCTAACGCAACACTTTTCAAACTTTTATATCTACGTTATTAGTTAAGATTTTGATATAAAACTTTGCGTGTGATCATTTTCACTGCATTCTGAGCAAGCTCACGTAAAAATCACTCATCCTTCACGATCAGACGCTTAACCCTTTGCATGCTGGGAAATTTGTCGTCTGCTAAAATGTCGTCTGCAGAATTTCTAAAATTAGCATTTTTTTTCTATTTTTGTCAAAGAATACTATCAGAATAGCAAACAGTTTGGATCCTGATGAGACGCCACGCTCTGTGGCGTCTCATCTGGATCCAATCTGTTTGCAAAGGCCTTTAAAATTCGGTTCCTTCACGATCAGACGCTTAAGTACGTGCGGTAGGTATGGTTTCATCTGTTTGCACGTGGAACTGGTTAAACGCAATATTATTCTTAATTTATTTTAATTTCATCATTTAAGATGGGTTTTTACAATAGGATAACAGAAAACTAGTTTTTTACAAGCAAATTCGTTGAATTGATATCCCCCGCCAAAACAAATGTGTTTATGGTGTAGAACTGAAAGAAAGGTATAAGTGAAGGGTTGTTCCTTTTGTAATTTTTTTTAACTCATTTGTACCTTTGATGGGTTTGCAGACAATACGATGCAGACCACTGCCTGCTTATTGAGAATAAATACATCAGGACATTTTGATTATCCATTTTAGTATAGTAGAATCTTTACCAAATAAGGCATTCTTAATCAAAATGTGTGTTTTTAACCTGTGTGTGTTACTTTTACCATGACCCTAGCAACCTGGATCTTATATTTGACACTCAGCAAGATAATGGAGAACAATTGTGGACAGTTATAACAGAATCCCTTGATGCATAGTAAAGGAATGACTAAATAGTAAATAATGAATAATTAATCAAATTTGTGACTTTGACCTCAATGTGTGACATTGACCTTAGCCCTAGGATTAAAAAAGCATGTTTATGCCCCCGGATCGAAAAATCGGGGGCATATAGTTTTTGGCCGGTCTGTCTGTCATTGCATGTGTCTGTCGAAAACTTTAACCTTGATCATAACTTTTACAATATTGAAGATAGCAACTTGATATTTGGCATGCATGTGTATCTGATAGAGCTGCGCATTATGAGTGGTGAAAGGTAAAGGTCATCCTTCAAGGCCATAGGCCATATATTTGGCTTAAAGCGGGCAGTAGGGGGCATTGTGTTTCACAAACACATATCTTGTTTCAAGATTCAAAGGGTCAGAACTCCGTTATTAACAGATGGTGTACAATGCCATTTGGCGTGCATCATCCTCTTATTTATATAAAATAATTATTATATTTATATTTATATACTCATACTAAGTTTCAATGAAATCCGCCAAAGCACTTCCAAGATAAGGCTCTGGACACATAAGTGCCGGACGGACGGACGGAAAGACGGACGGACGGACAACGCAGAAACAATATCCCTCCGCCTATGGCGGGGAATAATAATGTATGGCTCATGTGAATATTTAAGAGCGCAGTCGCAGTGGTGTAGTGGATATAGTGTCCGACTAGCGATCCGGAAGTCACGGGTTCTATCCCCATTGCTTGAGCGTTCTTTAGATTTCCCCCCATAGACACCAAGTGCTGATTCGGTACTCGACTCGATAGCGTTTCAAACAAGCATTAGGCTATCTATGCAATCGAGCTAAGATAAATTTTGCCAAAATGCAGCTTACCTGTAAGTATATAGGAGTCTAACGCAACAGTTTTCAAACTTTAATATCTCTTTTATCAATAAAAATATTAATTCAAATTTGTAGATATGATTAGTTGACTATTTTCGGTGAAATCTAACGATAAAATCATCCGCGACGATCGGACGCTTTATCACGTGAGCTGGTTAGCATGATATTCGCCAACATGCAAGGTTGCGCTTGTGAATATTAATATGAGCTACATACATTTTTTTAATTATTGTTATGTTTTTCTTGCGTAAGAACCCACCTTAAATGATAAAATTGAAATAGATTTATAATGATATTGCAATTCACCATTTCCACTTGCAAAAGACGTAACTACACATGCCCGACGTCCTTAAGCGTCCAATAGTCACGGATGGATGGTTTTACCTTGAGCTTGCTCAAAGTGTAGTAAAATGATCACACGTAAAATTTTATATCAAAATCTTAACTTATAATAGAGATATTAAAGTTTGAAAAGTGTTGCGTTAGAAAAGTATCCGTGTATACGTGCTTATTTTTTTAATAACATATTTTATAAGCTTGTATTTGCTTAAATCGTTTTATTGATAACATTCATACAGATAAACATATTGATTGCCCAGTGGCCATCCGGTTATAAATTATGTGCGAATGTTTTAGTCTTGTTGCATACATGTTGCAATAATGTAGCATGACACTTTAAAACGTTTAATCTTAATTATTGCTATATTTCAGACAGTTTTATCCAAAAAAACGACAACAAACAACTTGCTTACGTTATTAAACTATCGCAAAGGCTGTTTATTGTCACGTTACTTTTGCGCCAGGCACGACAGTTTTGCGTGAACTTTTAAAAGCCTTTATTCAAGTACTTTTAGGAATGCGGTCCTACAATAAGCTCTTCTATAATGGTTATATCTCACATATATCCGACTACGCATGCGTTACCTGGAGTTCAGCGGCCAAAACGGAAATTAATAGAATAGTCAAAATACAAAAGCGTTGTAGTGCACATATTTTAAATAAAAAGTACAACACTAATTCAAAAACACTATTTAAAGATCTAAAAAGGTTGACTTTCGAACAGCGTAATCACTATTTCAAGTCAGTTATTGTATTCAAAGCATTTCACAATCAAACCCCAACATACATACGTGACCTTTTTACACCTTCACAAAATAATCACTATAACTTGCGATCTTGCGAAAAGGGGGATTTAAAGCTAGTGCGAATACCCAAAACAAACTATTTCAAACAATCGTTTGAATTTTCTAGCAAAACAATTTGGAATTCGTTACCCCAATATATACGTCAAACAAACAATTTAATTACATTTAAGAAAAAATTAAAAGCTTATCTTTCTTCCACACTTTATGAAATAAACTGAACATGCTTCATGTTGTTTTAGTAAATAACATTAGTTTAATGTTTAAATACTTTTCTTGCATAGATGGTTATTGTAGTTTTATGTCTGTCATTTGTTTTAAATTATAATATATATCATTATATGTGCATGCATATATGATTCTTTATGTTTTGTTCTTATTGCTCAAGATGAAATATGATGTATTTGTTGTAAATTGTATCTTGTTAGAAGACCTTGTTGAAAATAAGAAATGTATTATATAAATTGCATATTATGTGATTTCATCTGATGTTTTTCTTAACAAGTCTATCTTCTTTAAATAAAGATTTTATTATTATTATTATTATTATTATTATTATTATTATTATTATTATTATTATTATTATTATTATTATTATTATTATTATTATTATTATTATTATAATTACTAGTAAACATACAACGAGATAGAGCTACAGGCTATTAGTATTGTTGTTATGACAACGTCACGACATTACTTAAATGTTATGCAAAACGAAACAAGAAGACCCATTCCAGTTCTAAAAACAAAGAATAGCAATAATGTAAAGTAGATAAACAATTGAAATTATTTTGTATTTATTTGTTAAGAAGGCTAATACCCGACCGACTGAGTAGATTTGTTTATAGTTTCCATTTTAAGTTAACCAACGAAATTGCACAACTACAACTTAAATTTCGTTCATCGTTGCCTTCATCAATACAGGAGTACTCAATGTCGAATGTTCTCGATTATCAAGATATTGGGCTATGGATCGTTGTATGTCTGTTTATTTATTTTTGTAATCATTTATCAAAATTATGTTTGAGTTGATGGACGGAAACATAACCTAAAGTATTCATATTCCTGGAGCTTCGTTTCGATCATTCTTAAAGTATTGACACCATCCCTAGAGGAAACCATTGATTACTTTTCATTTCATATTTCCGATATCAAAACTGCTTGAGAAAACTGTGCTGAATGAACTTGTCAGAAATGGCTGATTCAGATTATTTAAGTGGCCTTTTCACAGATTTTGGCATGTATTGATGTTTGTCATTAAAAGTTGTATATTGTTAAATGTAAACATTTGATCTTAAAACATCCAGTAAAAGAATCAAGAATAAAAAATAAATAAGTCACCCTCAACAGGGCTCGAACCACTGACCCATGGAGTCCTGGAGTAAAAGAATATCCATTTAGACCACTCGGTCTTCCGTGCTCATCGTATGGCTGATGTATTTTATATTTTATATAAGCAATCCTAGTAGTTTCGCACAATATAACGACGACAGCAGAATTCTCCAAATTATTCAATAGTTTCGCGTTGCAACGCTTGATACTTTTCAGGTTTTTAAATCGTCAAAAGATGTATATAATGGCTATTTTAGAGCATGGTAAATGCTCAGTATTATTGTTTCCTCACAAATATCTTAACTAAAACGAAATTTGGCGAATCTGAAACAACTTTTTAAATTTTGTCAATTGAGCAAAACGTGAAAAGGCCCATTTAAATCTTGTGCATTTTAATGACTCTTCGGATGTGATAATGAAACTATTTGTTATTCTAAGCATAAATGTCAAAATGTTAAAGACATTTTAGGACAATCATCATCATCAATATCATCATCATCATCATCATCATCATCATCATCATCATCATCATCATCATCATCATCATCATCATCATCAACATCATCATCATCATTCCTGAAATCTCATGTACCAATGGGCTGATGGGATTGTAAGGGTCTTTATCCGATTCGTACATGTCATTCCAAATCAGACACAAATGAAATATTATTATGACAAACAACAATATCAATTCAGAAGAAATTGTACCAAAATGTCAGCGGAATAAGAGATTTATACCATTGTATATACAGTTGCAGAACTGTTTTGTTTAAAGAGTAAACAAATAAATCATGTAAAAAACATTTTAGGGAATCCACACTTTGCGAGCAGAATATGGATAACGACACAGAGGCACAGTTTTTAGTTCTACAACATTTCCGAGTAACCTTTGCCGCATTGGCTTATTGGTTTGAATATCTTAGTCGTAATTACATTTACCTTTAAGTAAACGACGTTTGATACATTTTAGCAGTATCACTTTATTGATATATTTAATTGATTTGTTCCCATTCATTTGCATGTGTCGGTTTAAATTTGAGAACATATCTTATTTACATTTCAATATTAATGTATCACTCAATTTTACACCGAGTCTTTTCAACAAGTAAGGCTGAGCCCCAATATTGTAATCAAATTATAAACATTTATGTTTGTGATTCAGTAATTAAAACAACTCCTTTCTTAATTTATAAACGCCCTATCACTTAACAAATTTCAATAGCCAGTTTGAAATTGAGATAAGCCCTTTCTAACAAAAAGTCGTTTACTATTGTTTGCAAACTTAAAAATACAAGCTCAACCGCGAAATGACATAGTAAACATGTACATGTAGAATTTAACATAACATGACAAAATGAACTCATCGACATTTGTCGATGTGCAATATTAAGTCTAGTAATAAGAAGCAAAGACGTTATTACAACAGTCCCGTTTCATGGCGGCTACTGGCCAGGATTTGTTAAAACCTGGCAAAATCATTTTGTAAATGATTATCATAAAGTCTCCCTTGTCGGCATCATTATACAATAAACACTTTTATCGAATAAAAATTATATGTCGAAGTTATTTGATAATAATAAATACACGATTCAAACATAGAGCTAAAATCAGATTTAGGCAATTAGTGTTTGGACTACAATGTGTAACCTTTCAGAATGTTTTGAGTACAGTTTCGTATAATGAAAGCGATAAACTCTTCCAGAACAAGCGCAATAAATACATCAAAGCAGTCATTTGCAGTGTAGTTTTTCCT